>NC_141690.1:155033330-155160830 GCF_964263255.1 Lissotriton vulgaris | reverse complement strand
GCCCTGGAGCCCCCGAGCCCGGCAGCCCTGGAGCCCCCCGAGCCCGGCAGCCCTGGAGCCCCCCGAGCCCGGCAGCCCCGAAGCCCTGCAGCCCACGGAGCCCTGCAGCCCCCCCGAGCCCTGTAGCCCTGCAGCCCGGGGGAGGCTCTCCCGGGCCTGGCCTAGGGTTCGGGAGCCGGGCCTGGGACCGGGCCCGGGGCTCGGGTTCCCTCCGGCAGGCCCTGGGGTGCGGGAACCACTCCGTCCTGCAAGCCGGTCTGGGCGCCGGGGACGGAGGGTCCACCAGGGCCCAGGGAGGCTCTCGGGGCAGGCAGATTAGCGTCCTTTCGGTCCCCGCCATCTGGTCGGCCCTCTCCCCGCGGCCATCTGGTCGCCCGCAAAGCTTTCCTATGAGGCGACTAGATGGCCGGGCTTCCCTGGAAGTCCCGATGGGGTGCCATTTGCCTCCCGGATCCCAGCCAGGGCTCCAGGAGGTCGGGCACGTTTGCGCCCTGGGTCCCCTCTGTCACCTCGAGTGCACGGATTACAAGAAAGGGGGGTAATTTTCCTCCGGATTAGTAGGTGCAAGGGTATGCCCAAACACCCTCCCAGGTGTCCGGGGCTCCCTCCTCCGACCCGCGGCGTGGGGAAGAGCCCATGGGCTCCATGGGTCCCGGGCCCTGCAACCCCGGAGCCCCAGAGCCCTGCTGCCCTGGAGCCCTGCAGCCCCCGAGCCCCCGAGCCCTGGAGCCCAGCAGCCCCGGAGCCCCGGAGCCCTGCTGCCCTGGAGCCCTGCAGCCCCCGAGCCCTGGAGCCCAGCAGCCCCGGAGCCCCGGAGCCCCGGAGCCCCGGAGCCCTCGAGCCCTGCAGCCCCTGAGCCCTACAGGCAGATTGGGCGTCATTTCGGTCCCGGCCATCTGGTCTCCAGGATCGCCTCGGCTATCTGGTCGCCCGCAATGTTTTCCTATGGGGGGCGACTAGATGGCCGAACTTCCCTGGAAGTGCCGATGGGGTGCCATTCGCCTCCCGGACCCCAGCAAGGGCTCCAGAAGGTCGGGCACGTTTGCGCCCTAGGTCCCCTCTGTCACCTCGCGTGCACGGATTACAAGAAAGGAGGGTAATTTTCCTCCGGATTACTAGGGGCAAGGGTATGCCCAGGTACCCTCCCCGTGTTGGCGGTCCCCTGCCGGGGACCAGATGGGATGTGCCCCGGGCAACACCTCCCAGGTGTCCGGGACTCCCTCCTCCGACCCGCGGCGTGGGGAAGAGCCCGGGACGGGCTCCATGGAGCCCGGGAGCCCAGCAGCCCCGGAGCCCCGGAGCCCTGCTGCCCTGCTGCCCTGCTGCCCTGCTGCCCTGCAGCCCCCGAGCCCTGGAGCCCTGCTGCCCTGCTGCCCTGGAGCCCTGCAGCCCCCAAGCCCTGGAGCCCAGCAGCCCCGGAGCCCCGGAGCCCTGCAGCCCCCCGAGCCCTACAGGCCTGGGGCAGGCAGATTGGGCGTCATTTCGGTCCCGGCCATCTGGTCTCCAGGATCGCCTCGGCCATCTGGTCTCCTGCAATGCTTTCCTATGGAGGCGACCAGATGGCCGAACTTCCCTGGAAGTCCCGATGAGGTGCCATTTGCCTCCCGGATCCCAGCGAGGGCTCCAGGAGGTCGGGTACTTTCGCGCCTTGGGTCCCCTCTGTCACTCGGTGCGCACGGATTCCAAAAAAGAGGGGTAGCCTTCCTCCGGATTACTAGGGACAAGGTATGCCCAGACACTTCTTGCAGTTCTCTGCCCGGGAGGACCAGATGAGATGTGCCTGGGAAACACCTCCCTAGGCAGCCGGGGCTTCCTTCTCCAGGAGGCCAACGGCATGGAAAAGTACCCGGGAAGGGCTCCACGGGTCCCGGGCAGACCTCCCCTGGGCGTCCGGGGCACCCATCTCCAAGAGGCCAACGGCATGGCAAAGTACCCGGGAAGGGCGCCACGGGTCCCGGGCAGACCTCCCCCGGGCATCCGGGGCACCAATCTCCAGGAGGCCAACGGCTTGGCAAAGTACCCGAGAAGGGCTCCACGGGTCCCGGGCAGACCTTCCCTGGTCGTCCGGGGCACCCACCGGGCAGACCTCCCCCGGGCGTCCGGGGCACCCATCTCCAGGAGGCCAACGGCATGGCAAAGTACCCGGGTAAGGCTCCACGGGTCCCGGGCAGACCTCCCCCCGGGCGTCCGGTGCTCCCTTCTCCAGGCCGATGGCAGGTCAGAGTGACCAGGACGGGTCCCGGGCAGTCCTCTCCCGGGCGTATGTGGTTGTCCGACAGATTCGGGCGGATGTGCTTTTACGAACCGGATCGGAATCGGCCCAAATAATAATAATAATCCACATTTGTAAAGCGCACAATCACCCGTAAGGGTCGCTAGGGGCCGTCGGGAAGATTAAGCAAGCTATTGCCCAGAGTCACATGGTGCTGGGCTTTTCTGCCGCCGGCGCCGGGGATCGAACCGTGATCTCCAGATTTCGGAGTCAGCCGCCCTAGCCGCGGCGTCAGCTATTCCTCAGAGTCACATGGTGCTGGGCTTTTCTGCCGCCGGCGCCGGGGATCGAACCGTGATCTCCAGATTTCGGAGTCCGCCGCCCTAGCCGCGGCGTCAGCTATTCCTCAGAGTCACATGGTGCTGGGCTTTTCTGCCGCCGGCGCCGGGGATCGAACCGTGATCTCCAGATTTCGGAGTCCGCCGCCCTAGCCGCGGCGTCAGCTATTCCTCAGAGTCACATGGTGCTGGGCTTTTCTGCCGCCGGCGCCGGGGATCGAACCGTGATCTCAAGATTTCGGAGTCAGCCGCCCTAGCCGCGGCGTCAGCTATTTCTCAGAGTCACATGGTGCTGGGCTTTTCTGCCGCCGGTGCCGGGGATCGAACCGTGATCTCCAGATTCCGGAGTCAGCCGCCCTAGCCGCGGCGTCAGCTATTGCCCAGAGTCACATGGTGCTGGGCTTTTCTGCCGCCGGCGCCGGGGATCGAACCGTGATTCCCAGATGGCCACTGGCCACTGTGAGGACCAACAACAGCAACTGGCGTTTATAGATATTTCCTCCCACCTGTTCTAGTATATGGAGGAGGCCCAATTGTGGTGTGTGGGGAAGGTCCCAGCCCAGCACCTCCGACAAGCAGTCCCACACTCCAGACCAAAACCTCCTTAGTCCATCAGCCCAAACTGTATGCAGAAATGTGCCCATCTCTCTGCCACATCTCAGACAATCAGGGGACGCGATCATGTTTGCCCTCCACAGTCGTTCCCAGGTGTAGTAGGTGCTATGCAAATATTTTAACTGAATAAAATGCAGTCGTACTGCAATGGCCGCTCTTCTTGGAGCTTCAAGCGCCTCTCTCCAGTCTTCCTCCTCAAATGCACCCAGATAGTCCTCCCACTTAGCCCGCAGTGTGTCTAGGGAAGTTGAGCAATGTGTCACTAGTGTTTGGTAGATAGATGATATCTTTTTGCTTTCCAATTCCCCCATGAATACCTTAGCTTCCAGGGGGCTAAACTCGGGCAAAGAGTCGAGGCCCCTCAGGGTGGGTGTAATAGCATGGCGGAACAGCAGGTATCTAAAGAACTGGGTCCGGGGCATGTCATATTCCTCACGTATCTCTTGGAACGACTTAAGGGTCGTGCCTTTGACAACGTGGCCTATGGCCGAGATGCCAATCGTGTCCCAGCCACGGAACCCCTGTAGGGACAGCAATGCCGGCAGTTGCCCATTCTGCCACAATGGGGTCTCCTTCGTCAGCCTATTCCACCACCCCATTCGTCGGAGTGTTCCGCGCCTTATTTGAAAGACTATTTGAGTGACCATTGGAAGCCTCTTCCTCTTAACAGCCGAATATAGTATGACGAGTAGCGTGTCAGGGTCCATCAGATATCGCTCCAGGGCATAGACAGGGTCGCCTCGATCCCCATACCACCATTCATTCAGTATCAATAGATGAGAAGCCTGATAGTAGGACAGGATGTCTGACATTGCTAGGCCACCACAATACGTGGAAAGAAAACAGGTGCGGAGTGCCACTCTCGCCACTCCCCCAGCCCAGAGAAAGTTGCCGTCCGCCGAATTTACCTGCCTGAATCACTGCAGTGAAATAGGGTACGGGTGATTTTGTAATTGATATATGAGACGCGGAGGGCCACCTTCTTAAATATGGCCGAGCGGCCGTATACATTCAGGGGCATGCGGGACCACGTAGTCATGTCTGAGCGGATACGCTCCCATACGGGCACGACATTGCGCGTCCAGGAGACCCCACGCAAGTGTCAGGAACACCCCCAAATATTCAATGCCTCCCGTCGCATCTTGCAATGCCGCTGCCCAGGACCCCAAGTCCCGACGCTCCCCCAGTACCCACAGCAATGACTTACGTAGGTTCAGGTGAAGGCCCGATACCTCCCCAAAAATGTGCATGATGTCGAGGACTCGCGGCCCAGATCTGTTCAAGTCCGTAAGAAAAAATAGGACATCGTCTGCATAGAGTGCAATTCTATCAGAGGGTCCCGTTCTCCACTCGATGCCCTGCATCTGTGCGTCTATTCGGACCCATGCCGCCAACGGTTCCATAGCCAGGGCAAATAGATATGGTGATAGGGGGCATCCCTGCCTGGTGCCCCGACCTATGGAGAAGGAATTGGACACTGGCCCAGCCACCGTCACCGACGCCGTGAGATCCGTGTATAATAGTTGTAGGTAGGATAAGAAGTGGGGCCCTAGATTCAGGCGGGACAGAAGCGCACGGAGGTAGACCCAACTTACTGAGTCGAAGGCCCTATCGATATCGGCCAGTAAAAGGGCCGCAGGAATCCCTGCCACTCGGGCCGCCTCTACCGCCACCTGCGCACGCCTAATATTGTGTCTTGTTGCCCTATGGGGCATAAATCCAGCCTGCTTTTAGCTTCGGTATTCAATAAGGAGATTGGCCTGTAGGACTCGGGTTGGTCGGGGGGCCTTCCTGGTTTGCAGAAGACCACAATTTCAGCGTGTTGCCAGTCCCTCGGGAGTCGGCCACTCTCTCTGGCTGCCTCTAGTGCCCTGCCATAGTAGGTACCTAATTGGAGGTGAAATTTCTTTAAAAATTCACAAGGGAATCCGTTGGGTCCGGGGGCCTTGCCTAGGTTTAATTCCCCGAGGGCCGTACCTAGTTCTTTCGCCGACAAGGGGAGTTCAAGGCGAGCCCACCCTTCGTCCGAAATAGATCGTGGGGGGAGATCAGCCAGGAACTTGTCGATGTCGTCTGCTAAGAGGAGTTCCCGGGGGCGTACTGGGCCTCATAGTACCGTGCAAAGCTGGCTGCTAGGTCCGTCGGGGCCGTCATGGGCGTTCCTGTCTCATCCCGAAGACACGGCAGTGACTGCGCGTGAAAAGTGCTTTGGCAGTGCCTATACAGCATCGAGCTGGATTTGTCGCCCCACTGGTAGATCCTGCTCTGGGTCGCCAACCACAACTGCCGAGCTTCATCTAACAGCAAGGAGGCATACGACTGCTGTGTCAGCAAAAGTTGTCTTACATCCTCCTCACCCCGCCAGCATTACATCTGTTTTCCTGGTCACTGACTCGGCTGCCGCTTTCACTAGGTCTTCCCTACGTGCCCTGCGGGTAGCCGCGCACCAAGCAATGTCTACCCCGCGAAGCGTGGGCTTCAGAGCCTCCCAGAGGGTCATGGCATCCATATCAGAGTGATCATTATCACTCCAGTAGTGAGCAATAGCCTCCCTCATATGCGACTGATAGGTTTCTTGTTGCAAGTGCCATGTGGAGAGGCGCCATCTGAATGGCTGCCGTCTCCTATCAAGAAGTAGGTCAATCACTACCGGGGAGTGGTCCGAAAGGCCGCGTGGCAGTATCATCGTGGCATCCATCCTCCGACCCAGGCATGGGGGACAAATAAGTAATCAATTCTAGAAAAGTACTTGTGTACTGCTGAGACATATGTGTATTCACAATGTTGGGTGTGTTGGTGTCACCATGCATCTACCCATCCCATTCCTCTCACCATGCCATTCAGTTTAGTAGGTGTGTCCGATGGCACCTCACCCCCCAGTCTGTGTCGATCCATCCGTGCATTCATCACATCATTCCAGTCCCCGCTTATTACCGCCATAACATCGGGGCTCTCGGCCCACACACTAAATAATTTTTCTATAAGGGCACCCTGCAGCGGGGTTGGGCGTAAACACTCCCAAAGACTATCTGCTCAGTGCCTATCTTGCCCTGAACAAACACATATCTGCCCTGTGTATCGGCCCACTGAGTCTCATGAGTGTAAGACAGCCTGCGGTGCACCAGGATGGCTACCCCTCAAGATCCCCTCACAAATCCAGCATGAAACACCTGCTGATAGCCATATCGCTGTAGGCTAAGGGTCTTGGAACCCATAAGGTGAGTCTCTTGCAACAGCAACACATCAGCCCTGTCCCGCTTCCCTTGCCGCAGGACTGCTCCTCCTTTTATCCTGCCCAGCATCCCCCGTACATTCCAGCTCACAACACGCATCAATGCCCTTTGTAGGCCTGATTCGGAAGCTTCAACCGCCATCCATGAACAGAAGATCAAACAACCCGTGTGTTAGAGGTCACACACACACATCTCGCTTCAATAGGACCCGAAAAAACACTGTGCAGATAAACGCAACCCCCCTCCCATACCCACCTGTAACACACACCCAACAAACCCCCCAGTCCTCACCCCGTTCCCAGTCACCCTTTCAACTTCCCCACCACCCCTCACCCCATACCTCAGTAATATTGAAGTACCTGTCGCGGTATAGATTATCTCCGACCCCCAACGGGAGGTTAGAGGCCCACTATGCCAATATATCCCCATGAACTACCCACACAGTCCCAACTTACCCCCCACTAAACAAACTCCTCTAACCAAGGGGTTATGCCCGCCCTCCCGTCTTCGTCCCCCCAACCCACGTCTCAGGGTTGCTCAAGTACTGATGCATCAGGTATCTTGGTCAACAGATTGCAAAGGGGTTCCGTCGCCCAAGGGACGGGCGCCGACCTCCGACCTCTCTCCAGTGCTTTGTCCGCAGTCTGCCAAGTGTCTTCGGGTCTCATGCATCTGGATTCTGAGAGCCTGCAGTTTTGGTTGCCTCCGCCGCGCCATTGTTAGGAGGAGGATTCTTCTTGGTGCGTGACCTCCAGTTACTCCTGCTCCGCGAGTGCCGGGGGGTCCTCGGGGGCCCCGCCGTGGATGATGAATCAGAGTCATGGCTCGGAGGGGTGTTAACTCTGATGCGGACGTTTCGTCCGTCCAGGCAAAAACTTCCTCTGGTGTATCAAAGAAGTGAGTCCGGGACTGGAAGACTACTCGCAGGCGGGCCGGGTAGAGCAAGGCATACTGGAGATTGAGGCCTCGCAGCCGCGCCTTAGCCGCAGTGAAGGACTGGCGTTGTTGCTGGACCAGTCTGGTGTAGTCTGGGAATATTAGTATTTTGTGGTTTTCAAATAACAACGGCTCCTTCACTCGTGCTTGTCGCGGTCATGATAATTAGGCAGTTTGGCTATCACTGGCCTCGGGCGAGCTCCCTCAGGCGGCTTCTGGGTCAGTGCTCGGTGCGCGCGTTCAATTATAAAACAGCGCGAAAGGGACTCCAGAGGGAGCCACCCCTCCAACCATTGGGTCAGAAAGGCTTCCATGTCGCCCTTCTCACAGCCCTCCGGAAATCCCACGAACCACAGGTTGTTTCGCTGAGCACGTCCTTCTGCGTCTTCGGCTCGCATTGCAAGGCCCTTTTGAATCCCTTCCATACTGGCCACCTTCTTAAGTGTCGCCACGTCGTCCTCCACGCCGGTAATTCTCAGTCTCAGTGATGCGGGCCACAGCGTTAATCAGGTCTTGACGCAGCAAGGAAACATCAGCTCCAACTGCCCCTATTTTTGCATCTAGCATGTCCCTGGATTGCGTTATCGCTGCCATAAGGGCCGCATTGTCCGGGCCAGACCTCTGAGCGCTTCCGGATGACCCAGCTGGCCCAGTAAATTTATCGATTGTGCCTTGTTTCGAGGCGCCTCCACTGTTTCCACCCCTCATCATGGCTGCCACCTGATATGGGTACGAGGTTCGGAGCACCGCAGGGGCTGCAGGTCGGTCACCCCAATCTCTTTGGTCACAGGGCTGTGTCCGGGCCTTTTTCAGTCTGTGTTGCCACCTGTGGTGTCGCTACTCTCCGCTCCAAGGACACGGGGCCCCCTTCAATGTTCACCAGCTGCACTTATTCCAAACCCAATGCGGGGGGCACACGTGTCACAGACCTGTCCAGGAGCTACTTCAAGGGTACAATCCCCTCTCTACAATTGCCCGGGGCCTCAAGGTACGCAGGTAGTTACTAGTCTGCGCCGGATCGTCTGCCCCAGTCACCGGGCCCTCTGCGTCACCGCCAGCTCATGTCCATCTAGGGCTCAGGTGGCAGCTCCCCAGCATATCTTCTTCGGAGGTCGCCCCAACGGCTTGACCGCGCCGCCGAGAGGGGTGCCCGCCCCAGCCCGCCCCGTTTGCCGTGCGACCAGGTCAGGGTCCCAGTTGGGCGCAGTGTGCTACTCCCGCCACCGCCGCCGCGAGCGCAGCCACCGTCTTTCTCGACCTGCCGGGGGGGTGGAGGATGGGCAACACAGGGTATCGCCCCCGTAATATCCACAGCACAACTGACTCCCCCGCGGTCCGACACGACCGCCGAATGAGGCCGGCCCGGCCCCCTCGCACTCCTCCGGCCCGGCCCCCTCGCACTCCCCCGGCCCCGCAGCCTGTGCAGCCTTAGACTCCCGGGTGCGGCAGCGGGTGCTCCGTGTCTCCTGTGCGGCACGGTCTACTCACTGTGGGCCTCCATGCACCGGATGTAGGTTTCCGTCCACTGCTCCCGGTCGCGCCTCACTTCCGCACGGATGCACTCGCGCTCGAGGTCCCGGCTTCCGCAGGTCTGGCAGGCCTCTCCATAGCAGGTCCCAGACCGCCGCCGAGCAGGCGACCTAAGTTCCGCAAATCGCCGTCGGGTCTTCCTCGCCACCTCCAACGCCAATGTGTCACTATTGAGACGTCTCAGGGTTGGGGAGATTGAGGATAAGTGACGGATATTTCGGCGGCGGGACGGAGCTCTCTTAGGCTGCATCCGCCATGTTCGCCGCCTTGGCCACGCTCCGTCCCCTCTTCTTTTTAATCTTTACATCCACCCCCTCATTCTCTCTCTTCTTGACATGGGGGTCTCCGTGTATAATTATGCGGACGACCTCCAGTTAGTATTTGATCTTTCCTCTCCTTTGGACTCCCTACCAAAATTCCACTCTACCCTAGCTTTCATCTCTGAGTGGATGAACCACAACCAACTTAAACTCAATCTGGACAAGACGGAGCTGGCTCTGACTGGCCCTACCACCTCCCCCTGGTCTGCCGCCTTTTGGCCCTCCACCTTTGGCCCCCCCGCCCATACCAGCGGCCTCTGCAAAGACCTTGGGCATTAAAGTCAGTCGGGACCTCTCCATGCATGCCCCGATTAGCTCAGTTGTCTCCTCCTGCTTCCTTTCCTTCCGGATTATTCGGAAAGTGTCCAGTTTCTTTTCTTCCGATGCTCTTAAACTTATTATTTTGGCAATGTTTCTTTCTCATCTTGATTACGGGAATAGCCTCTACGCGGGCATTCCGGCCTACGAACTACGCCGCCTTCAGGCTATCCAGAATCAGGCCGCCCGTATTATCCTTCACCTTCCCAAGTCCCTCCACATCACTCCTGTTTTGAAATGCCTACACTGGCTTCCCATTTGCCAGAGATCCCTTTTTAAGATGGGTTGTCTGCCCTTCATGGCTCGTGCCCGCACTGCCCCGGCTTTCATTAACTCCCTCATCAGTCCCTACACTCCCAACCGTGCCCTCCGTTCCTCCAATCAAGCTCTTCTCAATGTTCCGCGCTTCCGCAGATGCAAAACTGGAGGCACTAGATTCTCTGTATTAGCCCCTCACTTCTGGAACAGTCTCCCACTGTCCATTAGATCCATTCCAGTCTACCTACAATTCCGCAAGGCCCTTAAGACCTTCCTGTTCTCCCAAGCGTACTCCTGGTGATTTCCTCTAGGTATAATTCCATTCATCTCAGCCCTCTACTTTAGCGCCAGGAAGCCGCTAGGTCACAGTGCGCTCTATCAAGAACTTTTAACTTCTAACTTCAATTAAAAAGGAGTCAGAAGCATGGGGTGATTTTTTAGAGCCACTTTTTAAATATTGCTTCGTTATGAATAAAATCCCCCCCTCTTGGAAGGGGAGCATCATAGTCCACCTGTATAAAAAAGGACCAAAAATGGTGCCAACTAGTTTTAGGCAGATTGCTATCCTGGATGCCTCCGGCAAATTATTTGCAAAAAGCATATTACGCCATTTACAACAATGGGTCTATGATCAGGATATCCTTCCACCGGAACAAGCCGGTTTTTAGAAAGAACCATGGCACCGTAGATAATATAGCGGTTGTTCAGACAATTGTGGAGAAATAGGTTTTCTCCAGAGGAATGCCAGTTTATACAGCCTTTCTCCATGGCGTTTGACAAGGTGGACAGCCAGACCTTGTGGTGAAAACTTACCTCATTCGGCATTCCAAATCATCTCCTGGGTCTGATCATGGAATTGCATACTGACACCTGGTGCCAGGTTCTAATGGGAGGCTCGCGGGGGTTAACATGCAAAATCAGAACCCATAATGGGCTTAAGCAGGGTTGTCTATTAGCGCCACTTTTATTTTCACTGTACATCGCTGATCTCCCTGGCGCTTTGAACTTGGCGAGAAGGGATGCCCCCAAAATTGGTCGAATGCCAGTTGGGTCTTTATTGAGCGCCATGATGCTCCCTCAGGAGCGAACGCTGCGCTTTATAAATACACCCTCAAATATCAAAATATCAAAAAGTATGCAGACGATGTTGCCATATTCGACTTAACACCTATTGGCCTGCAACGCCGTCTGGAGGTTTTATACAAATATGCAGAGGTCCATTTTTTAAAAATTAACATCGCAAAAAGCAAGATCTTGTTTTTTCGTAAGAAGGGGCTGAGAATAAAGAGATGTTTAAGATGGATGCTTGGTTCTGAAAAAATTGAATTGGTTGATTCATATGTGTACTTGGGTAAAGTTTTTTCTATAACAGGTCGAGACTTAGAACATACTAAACATTGTGTTAGTAAAGCCGTCTCCCAGGCAAGTGCATTAAATAGATTCTATAAAACCTGCGAGAGACGCTATTTTAGCCATGTCTTATCTGTTTTTAGGGTTAAAATCCCACCCTCATTGACATATGTTTTATAAGGCAGAAGGACGAATTATGCGCCAAATCTCTAACTTAAATTCTTTGGCTGCTCAACATGTTTTGCGCCTCGAATTTGGATTAGTCTCGTCCTTCATTCTAGCGCTGGCAGCAGTTCTTAGGTGGGGTAACTCTCTCTGCTTGGGGGAAGAGGGTACTCTTAGGGCTGCCCTGAGAATAGAAATCTTTTGCAATCTAAAAGCTCAATCCACGTTTTTTAGGTCCTTTTTATGTGCAATTGACAGTTTTGGTCTTAGTTTAACTCCTGCTTCTCCAATGTCTAAATCTGGTCTGAAACAGTTCTTAAAGAAATTTAGATCTCCTATCAGTTTAGCCAGAGACATTGCTTTAAGTAAATCCAGGCCCAGTAACGTGGCGGTCAGTGGGAGTACATTGGGGAATAAACCACAGCCTGATTTAACTTGGAATATCCCTCATGGGATTAGAAGGCTGATACTCCTACTGAGATTTAACCTGCTGCCCTTAAGAGACGTCACTGGTATCTGGGATAAAACACCTAGAGAGAAGAGAATTTGTGAACTGTGCCAGTTGCAAATTCAAGTTCTTAATCATGTCTTATTTGTATGCTCAAAACTGCAAAGTGCCAGGCGAGTGTTTTTAAAACCAGTATATATCAAATTTAATATTTACTCTGCTCAGGACGCACGTTCTTTGGTTTTGTCACCCCCGAATGAAATGGTTTTTTTAAGATATACCAATTTTTAAAAACTTTTTTGCCTATTTATTAGAATCTTGTCTAACAGTAGTACTCTGGTTTCGTTTTAATATCAACTGGTTGGCTATTTAATCGTTCCATGTATTCATTGCATCGTTTGCACATTACTTAGTATGTATATAAGAAATTTTATTGGCCGGTTATGTGATTGTTTTATGTATTATAGCACTATTTTCACATTACGTTTGATATCATGTTATAGTAATGTATAATGAAGGAATTTTGTACTGTATGCAATGTTTTATTTTTGGATCTGTTAGTGTGTTTTTGTGGACCAAAATAAATAAATTGTGATTGTGAGCCCTGCCTTGTGCCATGCAAAATGCGAATGGGGTCCGTGATCTGGCCATTAATGCGCAACCGGGCGGTGGGGTCAGTGTATAACAGTTTAATATTTCGCAAACAGTGAGCACTAAACCCCATGCTCGAGAGGACATAAAAAAGGAAAGGCCACTCCAGTGGGTCAAACGCCTTCGTGGAATCGAGCAGCACAGCCGGAAGGTCAGGGTTAATTTGATGCAGAACTGAAAAAATATTACGAAGATTATGGGAGGTTGCCTTACCGGGGATAAAGCCACATTGGTCGGGGAGGGCAATGGTGGGCATTAAGAGGCGAAGACGGGAGGCAATGAGCTTGGCGAAGAGTTTGTTGTCTATATTAATGAGGGAAAGGGGGCGGTAGGAGTCACACCGGTCAGCAGGTTTGTCCGGTTCGAGAAGCAGCGATAGCGAGGCTTCGCGGAGCGACGGTGGGAGCGTACCAGTGTCAAAGGACTCATTGTACATGGCGGCCAGATGTGGAACCAGAGTGGAGGCGGACATTTTATAAAAGGAGGAAGAGAGGCCGTCCAGGCCAGGCGCCTTATCACACGGCAGGCTGTTGATAGCCACCAGTATTTCCTCCTTTGAAAAAGGTTCATCAAGAAATTTGCAGTGGTAGTCCACCAGCCAAACCAGAGCGATGGACTCAAAATACTGATCGAAGTCTACTGTGGAGAGGGGGGGGCAGCAGAGTAAAGCCAAGAGTAGATGGCGAGGAAGCGGGACTTGAGCTCTTCGGAAGAGGTGGTGCGGTCTGGTCCCCCATCAATGAGGGCCGTAATGTAGGAAGTAGCACACGGCGGGCGCAGCAGGTTGGCAAGAGTGCGTCCCGGGGGGTCACCCTCCCCCAAGCGGCGAGCACGGCCCTCCCTCCCCAGGAAGGACAGCTCACGGCCAGCCTCCTCTGAGAATTCAGAGTGCTTTTGACGCAAAAGCGCCAATGCGTCGGGGCCAGCGTCGTTCGCAATGGAGGCATCGAGGTCCCGGATCTCTCCCTCCAGCCTGGTAAGTGTGGAGCGAATGACCCGAAGGACACTGGCTTGCTTGGATATGCACTCCCCCCAAATAAATACTTTGAACCCCTCCCAAAGCATAGAGGCCAAATCAACAGAGCCAACATTGAGCTCGAAATAGTTAGCAATGGCGGTTTGGATCTCAGCACAAAATACAGCGTCCCAAACGGTATTGGGAGAAAGGCGCCAGGTGAATGCGCGGCGCAGGGAGTCGGGAGGTTGGAGAAGTAGATGGACCGGCGCATGGTCAGAAAGAGTGCATGCCATGTGATCCGCGTCCATAGTCCAGGTCAGGACATCCGGCGACACCAGTTAGAGGTCAATGCGAGACCAACAGCCCCTAGCTCCCGTAACGCACGTACCCATCGGGGCGAAGGTGACGCCAAACATCGATTAGCGAGTTGTCCATCAATATAGAAGACATAGCAGCGGCCGCACGCAGGTGAGACCAATAAGAGCCCGACCTGTCCAAATCCGCAGAGAGAGTGACATTAAAAATGCCAGCCCAAACCACAGCCACAGGAAGAGATCAGATGCCAAACATTGTAGAAGAAGTCAGGGTCGTCAGAATTCGGGCACTACACCGCAGCTATGGTAACAGGCTGAGCAAGCAGCATCCCGTGGAGAATTCAAATCAAATCAAAATATCTTTATTTGGGTTCCATATATGAAAACCATAAAAGTACATAAAAACACAATAAATATTAAAAATCATTATTCATTCATTGTAGAAAAATTATTAAAACTATTACACATCATTACAGGTTCGTACGGTGCCTAATGCATAATTTTAGATATTGTGCCACAGATTTTGTCATCAAAGAATTTTCCAGAAGTTGCAGGGCTAAATAGGCAGGGCGACATCTACGGATGTTCATAACTTTTAGTAGTGGTAATATCCACCTCCTGCGTAGTTCCATATAAAATTTACAAAAAAATGTGACATGTATTGTAGACTGTGGGGACATAGAGTCACACGGACACACTGCAGTGTTATGAGTCCCGTGCAGTGTTATGAGTCCCGTGGAGAATTACATATCGACCTTCCGGGTCGGCTAGGGCTCGAGAGGTCTGCCAGGGGAGGCCACGGCGCAACAGGATTGAGATACCCTCAGCATAGGAAGAGTAGGTGGAAGAGTGGGATTCCCCCCAGTATCTTGAGCCAAGCCTAGAGAGCGAATCGGGGAGAAGGTGAGTCTCCTGGAGAAGGCAAATGTCGACCTTATGGCGCTGTAGGTGTGTGTGTGTGTGTGTTAGATGGCCCTTGCGATGATCGTTTAGGCCACGGACCTTCCAGGACCAGCAAGTCAAATCAGCCATAGGGCCAGGGATGTGGGCCAACATAATACAGGACGCGGAGCTTGAGACCAAGATGCATCCAACCCAGTGCAGCCATCGTGGGGATGAAGGACCATTGGGAGTGCACAAGCACAACAAGAGTAGAGTGCAGGGGGACCACCGCAGGGGAAATACCAGCTCAGAAGGGAGGGGAGGAGGACTGAGGAAGCCGAGAGGAAGCCAGCGCATCAGAGACAGTACCTGGAAGTAAAGAAACAGCCATGGTGTTACGCCAAAGACATAGTGAACAACAGAATGTCTTACATCAAATACCGAAAAGTCCGACCATGAAGATTATTATTATTATTTAATTTTATAGAGCGCGTAGTCACCCGTAAGTATCCCAGCGCTAAGATCAGTACAACTGGGGGTCCGCGGGGGCAGGGAGGGAGACAGGTTAAGGAAAGAGGTGGGTTTTCAATTGCTTCCTGAACCGTAGGTAGTTGGGTTCAGTTCTCAGGTGGTGAGGTAGGGCGTTCCAGAGGCGTGTGGTGTGGACCGAGAAGCGTCTTCCTCCTGTTCGGGCCTTCTTAACTCCTGGTCGGAGCGGAGGGATCTAGGGGCTTTGTATGGTTTGATACATTTTTCCAGGCTTGGGGGGCCATTGTTTTGAAGCAGTCTGTGTGCCAGGCAGAGGGCCTTGAACATCACACGTTCTCTCACCGGAAGCCAATGGAGACGCTTCAGAGCTGGTTGGCCGAGTCTCTGGCAGGGGTGTTAGTGAGGATCCGGGCAGCTGCATTTTGGACCCTTTGTAATTTGTTCAGGGTTGCCTCTGGGGCCCCTAAGTAGATGGAATTACTAAAGTCGAGCCTAGAGAGTATAAGGCCTTGAATCAGCAGTTTTTGGGAGTTGTGGGGGAGTAGGGGCAGGATCTTTCGAATTGACCTGAGCAGCCCAAAGCACGTCCCGGCTACCTTTTTTGCTTGTGTTGCGAATGATAGGTCCTTATCGAGCCAAACACCCAGGCTTTTTACCCCTGGTTTCGGATCTGGGAGCGGGCCTAGACAGGGTGGCCAGATGTTTTGTAGTGGAGAGGGCCCCTTCTGACCAAGGAAGAGAATGTCAGTCTTTGAACTGTTAAGTTTCAGAGACGATCTGTTCATCCATCCTTGTATCTGTGTTAGACAGTTGTAAAGGTCCGCAGGTTGTTGTCTAGGATGAGAAAGGGACACCACTAACTGTGTATCGTCAGCATAGCTGACGATGCTCACTCCGAACAGAATAACAACCTCCTCCAATGGGGACATGTAGATGTTAAACAATGTGGGGCTCAGGGAGGAGCCCTGAGGCACGCCACATTGGAGGGGAGTGTCGGAGGAACGGGTGTTATTCTCCCAGATTTGAAAGGAGCGTTGACTCAGAAAGGACGATAGCCAGGACAGAGCAGTTCCTTCAACACCGACACTCCTGAGTCGTTGGATAAGGAGCTGGTGGTTGACGGTGTCGAAGGCCGCACTGATGTCGAGGAGGATTACTGCCACTGATCCTCCACCGCCATGAGGAGGGCGATGTTGGTGCCCTGCCCGGGTAGGAATCCCGTCTGCGAGCTTTTTAGACGGTTGTTGTTCTCCAGAAATTGTGAAAGTTTTCTGTTCACAAGTTTTTCCGCGATCTTGCTAGTTCCCGGGAGGAGGGAGATTGGTCTATAGTTTGCCAGGTCGGCAGGGTCAAGGGAGGTTTTTTTTTTTTTAGAAGTGCCTTGACGACTGCCGCCTTCCAGCTGGGGGGGACGACTCCTTGTTGAAGGGAGGCGTTGATAAGGTGGGTGAGGGGGGTGAGGGGGGGAGCGATCGTGGGTGCGACGCTTTTGAGAATACGTAAAGGGGCAGGATCCCTAGGAGACCCGCTTTTAATGACATGCAGCGTATCTTCGACCTCTTCTGCCGTCACTTGTCCCCAGGAAGTGAGACATGGGGGGGTAGGAGAGTTGTTGGCTTCTTTTTCCTCGCTCGGACTTGTGGATGGAATGGAGTCGAGGATTTTTGGGATTTTCTCCTTGAAGAAATTAGCTAACTTATAGCACTTTTCCTCATCAGCTTTGGGGTCTGGGGGGTCTCTCGGTCCCGGGTCAGGGATTTTGAGGAGTTCTTTTAAAATGGTGAAAGATTCCTTACTGGAACTAGCGGAGTGTTCTATTCTTTCTTGGAAGAATAGACTTTTGGTATTGCGGAGGGCGGTTTTATAGTTTTGTGATGCGGTATGATAGGCTTCCTTCTTTTCGTTAGATTTATCCTTCCTCCAGGAGCGTTCTGTTCTTTTGCATTCCTGTCGCAGAGATTTGAGTGCCGGAGTGTACCAGGGAGCAGGAGTCACTCTTTTCGTATGTTTGAGAGTGGTGGTATTGGGGAGGAGTTTATCCAGTGAGGATGTGAGCCAGGAATTGAACTGTTCGTCGGCCGTAACCGGGTCCGTGGAGAGGACAGCTGTGGAATCTGAGAGCAAACTGGCCCATTCCACCGGTTCAAGCTTGTGCCAACGTCGGTCTGTCACTCGGATTTTGGGGGGTTGGGGGAGTGCTATGGCAAGGTGCCAGGAAAAGGGAACGAGGAAGTGATCTGACCAAGGGAGAGGGATGGGGGGACCCGAGGTGATATCCCTGATGTTGGTCAGGACGGGGTCCAGAAGGTGACTCTTATCGTGGGTGGGTTCGTTGTTGACCAGTCGGATGTTGAAAGACCTAAGGTCCTGAAGGAGATCCGAAGCTGAGGAATCTGTGGGGTCATTAAGGTGAAGGTTCAGATCGCCCACGACGAGAAAGTTCGAGGCGGAGGAGGCTGATTGTGACACCGTGTCAGTGAGCAAAAGTCACAGGGGGTTGATTCAGTTAAGGTAATCAGAGGCTGGAATCAGGGGAAATACTCTTAAGTGTGCGTTGCCTCTGACACCATAGATCTCACAGGTTATTTGTTATCAAAGTCCTATTTATTGACAATGATTGCTTAAATACTTTTAGCACATTACTTATAACGTATAATACAACAAATTACTTGCTGACATCAAAATAAATCAAAGTGAGACAAATAAACAATACACAGTGATGAAATTAGTGAGTTCGTATATCAACGTTATCCTTAGAAATTGATATTTTAGGGGTCCTACTGGGAATCTAGGAAAGATTTTGTGAATATCCTAGGGGTATGGTGTCAGTCTTTCCCTCAAAGGAGTAATTAATTGTCCTGGCCAGTTACAGGATAACGTTGATATACGAACTCACTAATTTCATCACTGTGTATTGTTTATTTGTCTCACTTTGATTTATTTTGATGTCAGCAAGTAATCTGTTGTATTATACGTTGAATGTGCTTTATTATATAAGGAGATAATTACAAGCTATGTGTTTACACCCAATGTGTACCTTTGAAATATTTGTAAAGTAATGTGCTAAAAGTATTTAAGCAATCATTGTCAATAAATAGGACTTTGATAACAAATAACCTGTGAGATCTATGGTGTCAGAGGCAACGCACACTTAAGACCGTGTCAGTGAGGGCGTTGAGGAAATTCCCTGGTGTCCCCGGAGGGCGGTAGATCAACAGTCCTGAGAGGGAGTGTGCCGGGGAAATTTGAAGTGCGAAGTGGCAGCTTTCGCAATCTGGTGCCGTGTCTGCACTGGAACCAGCATTGGTAAAATGGAGCATCAAAATGACAAAAAAAACGAACCACCACCTCGCTAGAGTAACAACAACACCCGTCCACCCCCCGAAAACCCCTGGCGAATCTTACACAGAGCATGAAAAACAGAACAATCCACCATACCCCACCCACTACTGCCCCCAACCAGGCAGAGAATCCCCCCCACGCCCTCCGGCGGAACTAGAACTGGAACCCAGAAACAGACTCAGACCACCCACCACCCACACCAACCCCCCAATCAGGCTGAGCATACCACCCGCCCCACCCCAGGGACCCACAACCGGGAAGGGAGGACAAGATGGAGGAAATGGGAATCATCCCGTGGGGGCATGGCAGGACCCAGCAAACACCCCTGCAAAGAAGCAGGGTGGCCAAGCTAAGGAGGAACAGACATCAATGAAGGAGAACAATAATCAATCGGACAGTAAGAGCAGCACTACTCATTCAATGTCACTAAGGTGCCCGGACCCATCAGTTTGAGACGTGGAAGGGGCAGAGCGGGACTCCCTGTCAAGTTTTTTAGCGAACGCCAGAGCCTCCCTAGAATCCGGAAAGACCAGTGTTTTTGCCACCTGGCGAACTTGTAGTTTAGCCGGATAGGCCAACGAATAGGAAACCTCGTGCTTGAGAAGAAGTCGTTTTGCAGGGAGGAATTCTTTTCGGGCGGCCTGCACAGCGAGGGTGTAATCAGGGTAGAAGGAAAGGTTGTTGCCCTGGTGGTTGACGGTTCCCCTCTCACGAGCCGCCCGGAGAATGACGTCCCGATCTCGATAGTTCAGAATCTTTGCTATGATCTGACGCGGGGGAGGCTGGGGCGAGGACGAGGCCCCAGCAAGCGATGTGCCCTCTCAACAATGAAGACGGTGGACAGTACCTCACCAAACAGCTCCCTAATCAGCTTCGCCACAAAGTCCTCTATCTTTGCAATGTTCGTGGACTCTGGTAGGCCCGTGATGCGCAGGTTGGACCTCCGGGAACGGGCCTCCAAATCCTCGTTCTTTTCTCGGATAACTGCAAGGAGCTTGTCCATCTGCAGCAGTTTTAGCCGGTCCTGGATGGCAGAGTCCTCCATATCGGAAACCCGGGACTCCACGTGAAGCAGGCGATTGTCATGAGAATCCACACGGGATTTCACTTGGCCGAGGCGGGCCGCTAGCTGTTCCAGCTGAGCAGCAATCCCAGTCACAGTGGACTTGACATCCAGTATTATGGTTTTGAGGTCATCTTCTCGGGAAGGCGGGTTCTCCTTGGCCCCCACAGCAGAGTCCGCACCCTCGGAGCCCGCGACGTCCTGCCGAGAAGATCTGCGCAGATCGAAGGCTATCTTGGGTTGTTTAGGGTCGTTCTTCCCCATTGTGTAAAGCAACGAGGAGTCCGCAGCAGGCTAGACGCCCAAGGGGGTGCCAAATGTAGGGCCGCCCTAAGCACCAACAACCAGGTAAGAGGAGCACCACTCGGCCCCCGGCCCGGGGAGGTGGATCAAGCACAGTAACCAGCGGCCACCAGCGACCACGCAAGCCCCACCGGGTCAGTCACCACGCACTTCAGAGTGAGAACGTCCTGTGCGCCAGCCAGAGGAGTCCAGAAGTGCAATAGCGCAAAGCAGGCGCCCAGCAGCCCAACAAGGCACTGCCCCCGTGTAGATCAGAGGGCAATGGCGGCCACCGCCGCGACGGTCAGGAGAGAAGGACCCTCTGTAGGCCCAGGAAACACCCAGTAGAGGGCACTACGTGGAATCCGGCAGGGTAGTAAGGCCCACAAGACAGGCGCCCGCCACGCCACGAGGACAGTAACCAGGGGCCTAGCGCCGGGGGCAGGTAACCAACAGCTCAGACCGCCATTAAGTCGTCCCCCGTAGAAGACCTGGGGGGGAAGAGGAGTGTGTCACCCCAGCCCAACAGGCTGCGCAGGTTCGACCAGGGCCTCCCACGGGCAAGGCGGGGAGCACCGGCAGCCGCTGTCACAGGTGAGGGACGTAGCGGCCAGTAGCACAGCTGGGGCAGGTAAAACCCAGCCAGGTGTAGAAGGCAGAGGCGGGCAGCCCACACAGGATGTCCAGCGACTGACGTGGCACCGCAGGTACACGCAAAGCCCAGCAGGGACCCAACGCGGAAATCAGTGGAGTAGAAGGCAGGCACACTCCGGGAGAATGGCGCAGACACAAGCCGCCAGAGAAAGGAGGGCCCACACGGTGACCAGCAGCGAAGCGTCGGGCCCCAGCAAGCAGCAATAGCGCAGATGAGGCCTGGAGGGGGGGCTCACAGTGCAGGCAGCGAAGTGCGGTGGCCAGGGAGCAACGGCAGAACCTCCCCGCCGCAGGTCTGGAAATCGCCCCAGCCCGGGAGCGGGCGCCGATGGGGTAGGAGAGGAGGCAGACAGGAGGGCCCTCTCCGCGCCAGGTAGCAGAGATGCAGCAGAGGTAGTGGCGAGCGCGCACCAGAAGGGGGACAGCCAGCAAAGGACAACGTGGGGGGCCGCCTCTCCCACAGCATCGGCCGGGCACCGCGGCAATCACACAAGGCCGGGGGAGGAAGACCAGGCCACAACTAGGCCGCGACGTCCACGGACCGGCCAGCACAGCGGGCGGCCCCAACCCCACCAGCAGCCTCCATAACGGCAGCGCCACTCACCCGGGATCAGCAGCGTCCGCAGGCTGCCTCCACCGCAGGGATCAGCAGGCACCACCGGCCTCCGGGCTGCACAGGGATCGGCCTCCGGGCTGCACAGGGACAGGCCTCCGGCGCGGGACCACAGCTCCAGACACGAGGCAAGTAACTCCGCCGGTGGGGCATGCAGGAAGGCCAGGGGCGGGTTAGCATAAGCCCCAGGTTCTCCGATGATAGGAAATCGCCTTGTGGTGCAAATCCGTCAGCGATGTCTGTCGGATAATGACGGATTACTAAGCTTGGCCGGCAGAGCCCACTCACAGTGCGGCCATCTTGCAGCCGGCCAAGCCACGCCCCCTGTGCCGCCAGATAATTATGTTCCATATTGGGCACTGCCAGTCAACCCTGATTTGTTTGCAGGTATAGCTTAGATAGTAGTGTGTCCCATGACAGAAAAAGTCTTGCATGGTGTGAGTGAAAGACTGGGGGCCTGATATAGAGTGGCAACTTGGTGAAGTAATATAGGAGTCGCGCAAGGACAACCATTTTAAGGAACGCTATGCGACCCATTACTGTTAGGGGGAGAGTGGGCCAGAAAGACAGGATTGTGATTTGATTGCGTTAATAGCACGCATAAGATTACCCTACAGCGAATAGTCTGGTTGGTGCCAGACCCTAACACCTAAATAACGGAACACAAATGGTTGCCATTGCATTCTTACATCATTAGCCATTATTGCAGGGTCAGCGGCAGAATGTAACAAACGGATACAGTCACGATTTTGTCAATGTACTCGTAGGCCAGAGAAAGAAGCAAAGTCAGATAGCGGTTTTGCTATGTTATCGCATGATCCTCTGATGTTTCGAAGATAGAGGAGCAGGTCGTCAGCATATATGGAGACCAAATGTACTCCATCGCCTAACCCCCTTTCCTTCTCCTCCGTGGCAGAGGGCTTCCGCCAGTGGCTCTATGGCTAGGGAGAACAGCAGTGGAGATAACAGCCATCTCTGTCTGGTGCCGCGACCAATGGGTAATGAGTCCAACATGTAGGGCCCTATTTTGACCCTGGCGGTGTGGAGGGTGTAGAGCAAAGTGACTAAGCCAAGAAAGTGGGTGCCAGTCCGAACCTAGAAAGAGTGGCAAACAAATAATCCCATTCTAGTGTGTCAAACGCTTTTATTCTTGTACAGTGATGGAGATCTTTTCTCATTGACTAGGGTAAAATTAATGGTATTTAATGGTATTCTTCTATTGTTCCAATTTACATCCAGACTTAAGGTAAGTCGAACAGGGTGAAAGAAACATTGGCTGTGTTTCAAGAAAAAGAACAATTAACTCTGTACATACAAATGGAAGAACATTTAGGCAAGCAAGAAGAATAAGTCCTTTAAGGAACAAATTTCCCTATGACTTTTTAATTACTCTTATAACTTATTAACCTGACATTATTGATATTATATTTCTACTATAGGACATACTGCTATAATCTTCATATATTATTTCTACTTATACAACTTTTGATTATATATGCTTTTTTATTTAGGTGTATGTTTCAAATATAACTTCACATATATAGTCTTTATTCCTCGCAAAGGAATAATTCAGACTGCCTGAATATGTTCATTGTTTTTCTGTATGTTTTGAATAGTCTTTAAATAATTACCAAGGTTTAGAAGGGGCTTACGACTACTCTATTTTCTTTTAAAATGTTCAACAATATTCGGACCAAATATATAAACCAGGAAAGACCATTTTTAGATACAAAGGAACTTTGCAGCAGGGATTCAACATTGAGGGTCACGCAGAAGCCTTAATCACCTTTCCTTGTTGAAGGCTACGGAGAAGACACATCTAGTCTTCACTCCGCTTATCTGCCGACTTGCAGGCGAGAACAGCAGCTGCTGTTTCTTGGCCTAACATGGATTCCATTATTCAGAAAGTGTATGCGGGTATAAACCATCTTTGAAATTTTATTAGAGCCAATATGGTGCTAAGTTTAGCTTAGTTTTCCTGGAGAAAGGAGAGGTTGGGGATGCTGAGGTGCAAACGCCATACAACACAATCATCATGTTTCAATGTTTTCTGCTATTCTATCTTTTGCAAGAATAAAATAAGTATTGGCAAGTATTAATACCACTATCTTCTAGCTTGCTTATTTGTATAATAGTTACTATAGGATTGTGATATTACGAAATCTTGAAAGAATAATCTTATAATCCTAGTATTCTTGAGTGTGCCTGTTCAGGATGAAAAAGGTTTTATGTTCCAATTACCATCCCTTTGAAGTCTAACAGGGCTGACAGTTAACTAAAGGCACCTTATTCATTTAATGCTCAGTGGCTTGCTGGGTGGTTCCAGTCTATGGGGTCTCATGTGGGTACATTAACAAAGTCCTTAGTGCCAGAGGGCCTTGAAACCCCAATTCCAGGCTGTTTTCTGGAGAGAAATCCCAAAAATGTAGCATTGTTGTTAAAAAACACAGGATCAGTCTTTCAGTAATCTTGGATGACATGCTCAAGATTCTACCAATTACTACTACTAGTGGACACATTTTGTAATATGGGTTTCCTCCTTCAATTCAGATAAGTGCTCCCTCTCTGCTGTGGGTCTGTCAGGTGCTCGACTTATACACGTTTATCTCCCATTTTGAATTGGATGCTTTAAATATATTTTATAATAGTGCAGTCACCTATTTAGATAGGAGAAAATTTCAGGGCACCAATTACATGACACCTCTTGGACAGAGGTTTCCCTAACACAAATGGTTGGGTAACTTTCACCATAAATGCACATGCTGCTTACCCTTTGAAATATTTTACTAGTGGGTGGAGTTTGATGCTGTAGTTCCCAATCCGGGATCATACAGACTAGCTGCCGCAGGCGTGTAGGTCTGTCCAAGCTGCAACTCCCCTCTGAAGCCGGTGGCATGGGTTTGCCTGATTTTAGGGCCTACAACTATGCATGTCAACTGCAATGGCTGGCCTTTTGGGTAGCAGGCCGCAATCTTCAGGAGATTAACATGACGGACAGGGATCATGCATTGGGGAGAATACACACGTTACTTTTGCCCAACTCAATTGTACCTAGGGATGTCTCACCTCTCCTCAAACTAGCGGTAACATATTGGCGGAAGGCATTAAAGTACACATCCCCTGAGTCGTCCTATGCCCCCACGATCCCGCTCCTGGGTATCCCACTGGCTACCGGGACTCTGTCGGCGGACTCGCTGGAGCAATGGCATGACGTCGGAGTGTCGCACGTGGGTGACCTGTTCGCGGAAGAGCGCCTACTGTCCTTTGCAGACTTTAGAACTACCCATGGAGTCCCTGGAGGCACCTTCCTGCTACACTCTGGCCTTCGCCACTATATCACACATAAATGGTCCCCTAGGGGCATGGAGCCAGCTACGAATCCTCTCATCACCATGCACTACCTGATGGGCACGGGCGCCCACCTTACTAAGTGGCTCACTACTAGTATTAAGAAGGGGAGGGCTTTCGATCTGTCGCTACTCCGGACGGCGTGGGAGGTGGACATTGGTAGGCCCCTGAGGGATAAGGAGTGGGAACGTATCCTTCAGTTCCCCAAAAAAGTAGCCAGGAACCCCAAGTTCAAGTTTATACAGTCGATGCTTCTACACAGAGCCTATCTGACCCCGCGCCGCATACACATGATGTTTCCTGATGCGAACAGTAATTGCCCCCGATGTGACACCGAGGACGCAACACTGATACACATGCTTTGGCAATGCCCCAAACTAGGATACTACTGGACCACGGTCCATGCCTCGCTCCAGGAGGCGGGTGCTTTGAACAGATCCCCAACACTGGAATGCACGTTACTGGGGTTGGGGCCCTCACAGCGCACCAGAACTGTGGCGGCGCGTTTCGCGGATCTGGCCCTATTGCTGGCGAAACGTGCCATCACTATGAGGTGGAAGTCAGCTAGGCCTCCTGACCCGGAGCTGTGGAGGGCGGAAGTGGTGAGATGGGGTAAGGCGGAGGGAGTTGCACTACAGAGGGAGGAATACAGGGGTCTGAGGAAAAAGCCAATTTCACTGGACTGGTATACCATATTAGGTATGTTTGAATCTGGGGGAGACGGAGTGGACGAGGGTGCAAGTGCCTCTTCGATCGCACAATAAATGTGTCCTTGTTCGGACTGACATGCACTGTCACTTACCATAGTGTGCTATGAAGGAATGAGGGGGGACTCCCCCATTTTACATGTTCTGTATTGGCCTAGATCCGTCTATGTGGACATTCAAGTAGAGCCATATGTTGTGATTCCCTGAGTACCCCGGTCTACTGATTAATCAATTATAGGTTGTTGTGTGAGTGTCGGATGGATTTGTTGAGGGTGGGGGGAGGGATAGTTTTTTGACAGGGGTTTGCATAAACTGTGACGGTTAATGTCACCAACAAAAAGGAAAATTAAGACAACTATGCAATTATACGTTCTAAGCGACCTTATATGTATTTATCTGTATCCCCCCCGGGATTGGAAATGTTTGTGACTGCTTTACCTACTATGCTAATAAACAGATTTTCAAAAAAAAAAAAAAAATACAGACTAGCTGCGACACCACCTAATTATGAACACTATTTTGACTTACAAGTCCCGTTAGGATATCAAGAGCATCAAGCATGGTTAGGTGGACAGCTACCCTCAGAATATTAGTAGAAGTCCCTCAAGTAATGATGGGGCTACCTGGACTTTATTAGCTAGGTATACACCATATCCTGACACAATAAATTTGACAGCTCCAGAAGTAAGACACTAATTAAACCAGTGAGCGGCCATCTATAGGCTACTTTGACAATTTGTTACACAATTGACGCTTACAGGGGCATTTATTCCAACACCGTACACCAAGCATATCATGTGGTGCAAGCAATTAAAAGCACAAACTAATAATGCTATCATTGGCATGGCACCCACAAAGCAAGAATACATTCCATTTTGGATTGGTCATAAAACTAACCAGTTTGAAATGTTCTATGTTCATACAACATCTCACCTATAGGATGCTAGCTATGTGTGCTCAATTTGCTATGTTACCAACCATAGAGGACTAACCTACTTGTCAACTAACTTTGCAAGTAAGTATACTATTAGGCATGATACATCCTCATTAGTGGTATTACCAGAAGTGCTTTAACAAATACAGAATGAGCACCTGCTCTTGATTTAACAATGAAATTAAGTTGCCAGTGGTTCCTGTTCAAGATCGTGATCAGAAGCTTCCTAGAATTATTTCAGACGTGTACACAGTCTCTGGGCCATGATACTTTAGGTGCTCGAGCTGCAAAGCTTCAACTCACAGCAAAAAATTGGACCTGGGCTCCAGAAAAGAGAAAGCTGCACCGGAGACTAAAAGTGCAAAACAGAAAAACACAACTATAAACATTTGTGGGGATCAATACTTAAAACCACTCCCAACCTACAATCATAATTCTTCAACAAGTATTTTTTTGACGTTTTTATTTGAAAACATGAAACATAAATCTGCTATAACTTTTTTATATCACACAAACAATTCTATAAAAAAGATTTTGTACAGTTCACTATGAAAAACTCAGTCACAGGACTTCCAGGTTGTACAATAAATCCACCATAAATCCTAGCAGAATGCTTGTGATGATCAATCTAATAATCATGTATATCTAATCCTTAAATTTGACTATAACCAATATGGTCACAGCCAAAGCCTGTTTTGCAGTGAGAAGTCGCTTCTTCAGGGTTGTAATAAAACACATTACATAGAAATGAAGCAACAGATCAAAACAATCCTGTGTGCTCAGTAATATATACATAGGCATAATCTACAAATGTAAACACTAATGGATGTCATGTATTAGTTCAACGCAATTATACATCAGTAATTTTTAATTTCAACAAAACATTTTAAAAAAATTAAAAAGGCTTCCCAAAGGGAGGAGTTCTGGAACCAACATGGTTATCCAACCATTTGAATTCCTCATATTCTAAGGCACATTTGAATATGCTGTTTGAGGGAATTAATAATTAACCTTCTTTCAAATGTTCTCTATTTTTTGTCAGGTTTTTTTCTCCAGAACAATTTTTCTAGGGAGAAGTTCTGGAGAGCATAGTTTCATAAGTTGCTGCAAAGACAGGAGTGCAAATCTTTAAGGCAGCCACTATTACTCAATCTCAAACTAAGATCAATGTAGACATTGTAGTTGTAAGAAAGGCAACACAGAAAGGAAATCCCTCCTGTTTCACCTCCAAATTCTCATACACTGATACTAAAGATTACATTCATAGGGTTTTTTTATAACTGGGATTGTGGATAGGCTTTTTCTTAATGAGTGAGCGAGCGAGCTAGATTAGACTTAGTTAGGGAAGCTCATGAAGGGATAACTTCTACTCATGCTGACATCCACACTATTTCATCAATGCTACAGCAACAATACTGGTGACCATAGCTTTAAAACAATATGTGCAGCAAGTCAACATTTGCCAACAAATAAAACAATCAGCTGCTGTATCACCAACACCTACTCCCCTAACTATCTCCGACAAACCGTTAACTATAATTTTTCTCAACCATGTTGGTCCATTACAGAGTGTCCATTAATAGAAGTACATGTTGGTTTAGTGGTTAAAGTTGTTTCATGCTCGATTCTTTTGGGTTTCCTTAGTGATGAGAATTCCGAAGAGGGTGGGTAGTTCTCCCCATCTTTCAGCTGGAGGGGACACGTGTTAGACTTGGCATCTTTGGCGTGGTTTCCCCTGACTTTTTGCCTCTTCCTCCGGTACTTTTGATGCTGTGCTGGATTATGTATTGCAGGCTTAGATGCTTTGGGCACTTTGCCAGTGCTGATTAGTGTCAAAGGGCAAGTGCTCCCTGTAGACATTGTTGTAATAATTGGTTCTCCCTGACTGGCAGATCTGATTTACTGGTAAGCCCCTAGTAAAGTACACTGGGTGTTCCAGGGCCTGTAAATCAAATGCTACTAGTGGGCCTAAAGCACTATTTGTGCCACCCACATGAGTAGCCCTGAAAGGATGTCTCAGGCCTGCCACTGAGGTGCCTGTGCGCAGTTTGTTAACGGCCATGTTGACCTGGCAAGTGCTCCCACTTGCCAGTCCCAAACCTTTCCTTTTCTTATGTTAGTCACCCCTAAGGCCCAATGTGTGTGGCAAGTCCTCTGATAGTGAAATACTGCAGATTTCGTTTTCACTATTGTAAGGCTATCCGTTCCCATAGGACTGAATGGGAGTTTATTTGTAACATCTTATAAATGTAACTTCCCATTGGAACAAGATAGAGAAATAAAGTTTAGTATGCCTGAGCTCAGAATGTTAAAATGGATCTTTTAAAGAGGGTGATTTTCGCATTGTGTTTGAAAATACCACTTTTAGAAAGGAGGTATTTTCCTGCTTAGCCATCCAGTGTGCCTCTGCTAGGATGTGTATTTGGCTGTCCGACTGTGGTGTGAGAGGGGCTGGAGAGGTGCAGTGGCTCCAGAGAGTCTGGGTGAGTCTGGGCTGGACTGAATAGATCTGGGCTGCATTTAGAGTAGGATGCAGAGATTTCTTTTCACCTGAAAGTGTCTGGTCTGCTTTTCACAATGCGGTCTCCTGCCCTTGGCAGGAAGCTGCACAAGAGAGGACAGAACTGGTTATGACTGAGCACAGGGTTTCTATGCACAATGAGAACAAAGGCATTTTGGGGGTATAAGTATTAGACCTAAAACACCTGACCTTTAGACTACTTCTGGAATCAAGAGGAACCTTTGCCAGGGAGAAGAGGTGGAGGAACGGAGGAGAAGTACTGCCCGTTTGCTGCGTGTCTGGGGTTAGCCTGCAGTAGCTGTTTCTGCCAAGGAAAGGAGAAGGACTTCGCTGGGTGTGAGTCCCCTGCTTAAAGAACATATCAGTGGGCTTGAGTAGAGCTTACCTCCTGTTTTGAGGTCTCAGGCACACAAAGACTTCACCCCCAGCTCCACTGAACTTCCTTGCTGGGAGTTCTAACCTGCCAAGAGGTGCCTGTGAATGTGTTGAGCCTCTGGAGGTTCTTCCTGCTGTTGGGAGCTGGAAGATCAGCAAGAGCACCTGTTACCAACTCCGTCAGCGACGCCGCGACCTGCACCAAGGCTTTGGGCATCGCTCGTGAAGTAAACAACCCACCACCCGACCTGCACCGCAGTTCCGACGCCTGCAGTTATCGGCTGTGTCCAATGCCAGCGCTCCCACCGACTCATTCAGCACCAGCGCCTGCATCCTGTTATCGCGGCGACGATAACCACCGAGGGTGACTCCACAAACTTGCAGACTTCGCATCGTTACCGGAACAGATGCCTCACCAATAACATAACCGTCTTCCCCTGTCCTGGATAAGACACCTCCTCGCGGACACGTCACCTAGCCTCCTCCAGGGCAACCAGGGAGCCGGTCTAGACATCGACACACACGCCTCACTTCCACAACGCCGTGCATCGTCACAGACTGAGTTTCTAAGGTACTGTTTGGGGGTCTGTGGGACTCCTTGCCTGATGCCAGACTCCTCGCAGTTGGCACCGTACTTTGGATTTATTGCCGTGACGAGATCGCAATAGCCCCAGGTGGTGCTAATTGTTTTCTACAAGCTTTATTTTTGCAATAATCTTTCTAAAATCATTTGTTTTTAATACTAGTTTGTTGGATTTTTGTCGTTTTGGTCTTGTTAAGTTTAGATAAAGATACTCTATTTTTCTAAACTGGTGTGGTGTCCGTTTGTGGTGTTATCAATGTATTACTGTGCGTTTTGAGTACAAATAATTTACAGTTTGCCTTTGGGATAAGCCGGTCTGCTCGTGCCAAGCTACCAAGGCAGTGAACAGGAGTTATCTAAAGTGTGTATCCCCCTTACCCTGACTAGAAGCAAGGGTCCCTAGTTGGACAAAGGTACCTACCTCTACCAACTAGAGACCCCCATTTCTAACAAGCCAACAGTATTTGGTTCAGATGGAATAACCTTGTGGCCAATTGACACTGATGTGTGTATGCGTAGATCTCGGGTCTAAAGTTAATAGTCCATTAGCAAATATAGCACACAAAAGGTGAGGGGTGGATGTTTACAAATAGTCCTAACTGCCAATCGCTCAGGGTAGCTTTTTAACGTAGCACCATTCTTTTGCTCACCATGCCACCTCAGATTAGACCCAACAATTTCATGCATCAAAGTAACTGAAGTGTACATCACACTGTTTCAATCAATCAACAGATTTGTAGAGCACTACTTGTCACCGTCCAGTTGATTAGCGAATAGCCAAGTCTTCAGACACAATTTTATACATTTCTGCTTTGACACGGTAATGCGAGCAAGCGTAGCGAGCAAGCTTGAACCACCTAAGGGGGTTTCAGGGGGCTTCTTCCCCTGAGAAAATTGTGAAAAAATAGTTGGCCAATGGTGCATTTTAAAGCAAATTTGAGAAACAAGAAGGTTAATAAAGCAGTTGTGAATCTGTTCTATTACAAGCTGCATTCACGTGCACATGTTCTAATCTTTATACATATGCTGTCTAGTGCCTTAGCGCCTGAAAGTGCTTGGAAACGTGTTCATAGCTGCCAAGGTTTCAGATTGCCACGTGTGCCATTTTCATAATTTCTGTTGGACTATGAGTGACATTTGATCGAGTATGAGTGACAAGCAAAATGAAGGAATGAAGAGAAGGGAAACATCAATATCCCAAATTACAACCATTTGCACAACGAGAAACTTATTTTAAGCAGTTTACTGTACAATAAGTTACGTCACTTCTTTATGAACTCCAGCCAATAAAGATCAAGTAAACATAGACATATGTCTTTATCAGCTACAGTCTACACACTGACATTGCGGCAATTAGGAATAATTGTTTCTACATGAGCTGAAAAGTTAATTATAGGCACAGTATTGCAGTGCTTTCTTGTCCGACTCACTGGCGCGAACAGTAATATTAGCTGCAGAGAAAGATGAAACGGACAGCCAGCCCTGCTGGACCGCACCGAAGGCAGCCAAAACATGATCGGCAAAATTTTGAGAAAATATTAGGGTCTTTGCCACGCACAGTGATGCCCCGAGTCACTGACAACTCACTGTGTGTATCACCCACCCCAACTCTGTAGTCTACTTCATGTCAGGCATTCCCTTCATGGGGTCTGACGGATTAAAGTTCCCCAAATGGCCTTAACGAGATCGGGCACTCTGACACAACATTAGCATTTATTTTGAGTTATATAGAACGAAAATAGTAGAACTTATGAGAAGTACTTGAAGTGGAGTGGCAGGCGTTGGGTAGATCGTAAGTGCTAGCCAGCTGCAGCAGCGTGGTCTGGCACGTCGGTGACTTTTCACGAATCGGCACAGGCAGCTCTGCTAAGTCAAGCAGCTGGCCGCCACTGACCCCAGCGGCAATCCGTCTTGGTCGGTTCAGCTAAGGCTGCGGGCAGTGTTATCTGAAACACAGAAAAGGCGCGCACAGGCAGAAAGGCGCGCACTATGCCCTACCTCAGAAACTTGAACACCCGTACTTGTGAGAAGGTCAAGAATGTCAAGGCCTTCTTACGCCGTGGCCAACGGATTGATCTCCGGTCCTGCCGTTTCCACCTCAACCCCTCATGTGCCCTGCACAGGGCACGCACACGCTTGCCTAACGGTCTCCTCCTTTCTCCACATATGTCTGGTGTACGAAACGTCGCAGTACCGGTGTCATCCCGCGACACACCCACCATTAGCAGGCGACACAGTACTGTGTCGTGACACAGAGTTTGGGAAGCTCTGGCCTAGGTGATGGTGTATTTTGAGCTTTGAGGTAGCAATTTGAATTTCTTACGAAGCAGGCAGAGGATGAAGAAGAATAAGGAGGAGGAGGAGATTGTGTTGACGTGAGTTGCCATGGTTAACTTGTTGTCCAGAATGATGCCTAGGATCCTAGTGTGGTCAGTGGGGGTAGGACCAGTGCTATGGCAAGGTGCCAGGAAAAGGGAACGAGGAAGTGATCTGACCAAGGGAGAGGGATGGGGGGACCCGAGGTGATATCCCTGATGTTGGTCAGGACGGGGTCCAGAAGGTGACCCTTATCGTGGGTGAGTTCGTTGTTGACCAGTCGGATGTTGAAAGACCTAAGGTCCTGAAGGAGATCCGAAGCTGAGGAATCTGTGGGGTCATTAAGGTGAAGGTTCAGATCGCCCACGACGAGAAAGTTCGAGGCGGAGGAGGCTGATTGTGACACCGTGTCAGTGAGGGCGTTGAGGAAATTCCCTGGTGTCCCCGGAGGGCGGTAGATCAACAGTCCTGAGAGGGAGTGTGCCGGGGAAATTTGAAGGGCGAAGTGGCAGCTTTCGCAATCTGGTGCCGTGTCTGCACTGGAACCAGCATTGGTAAAATGGAGCATCAAAATGACAAAAAAAACGAACCACCACCTCGCTAGAGTAACAACAACACCCGTCCACCCCCCGAAAACCCCCTGGCAAATCTTACACAGAGCATGAAAAACAGAACAACCCACCATACCCCACCCACTACTGCCCCCAACCAGGCAGAAAATCCCCCCCACGCCCTCCAGCGGAACTAGAACTGGAACCCAGAAACAGCCTCAGACCACCCACCACCCACACCAACCCCCCAATCAGGCTGAGCATACCACCCGCCCCACCCCAGGGACCCACAACCGGGAAGGGAGGACAAGATGGAGGAAATGGGAATCATCCCGTGGGGGCATGGCAGGACCCAGCAAACACCCCTGCAAAGAAGCAGGGTGGCCAAGCTAAGGAGGAACAGACATCAACGAAGGAGAACAATAATCAATCGGACAGTAAGAGCAGCACTACTCATTCAATGTCACTAAGGTGCCCGGACCCATCAGTTTGAGACGTGGAAGGGGCAGAGCGGGACTCCCTGTCAAGTTTTTTAGCGAACGCCAGAGCCTCCCTAGAATCCGGAAAGACCAGTGTTTTTGCCACCTGGCGAACTTGTAGTTTAGCCGGATAGGCCAACGAATAGGAAACCTCGTGCTTGAGAAGAAGTCGTTTTGCAGGGAGGAATTATTTTCGGGCGGCCTGCACAGCGAGGGTGTAATCAGGGTAGAAGGAAAGGTTGTTGCCCTGGTGGTTGATGGTTCCCCTCTCACGAGCCGCCTGGAGAATGACGTCCCGATCTCGATAGTTCAGAATCTTTGCTATGATCTGACGCGGGGGAGGCTGGGGCGAGGACGAGGCCCCAGCGAGCGATGTGCCCTCTCAACAATGAAGACGGTGGACAGTACCTCACCAAACAGCTCCCTAATCAGCTTCGCCACAAAGTCCTCCATCTTTGCAATGTTCGTGGACTCTGGTAGGCCCGTGATGCGCAGGTTGGACCTCCGGGAACGGGCCTCCAAATCCTCGTTCTTTTCTCGGATAACTGCAAGGAGCTTGTCCATCTGCAGCAGTTTTAGCCGGTCCTGGATGGCAGAGTCCTCCACATCGGAAACCCGGGACTCCACGTGCAGCAGGCGATTGTCATGAGAATCCACACGGGATTTCACTTGGCCGAGGCGGGCCGCTAGCTGTTCCAGCTGAGCAGCAATCCCAGTCACAGTGGATTTGACATCCAGCATTATGGTTTTGAGGTCATCTTCTCGGGAAGGCGGGTTCTCCTTGGCCCCCACAGCAGAGTCCGCACCCTCGGCGCCCGCGACGTCCTGCCGAGAAGATCTTCGCAGATCGAAGGCTATCTTGGGTTGTTTAGGGTCGTTCTTCCCCATTGTGTAAAGCAACGAGGAGTCCGCAGCAGGCTAGACGCCCAAGGGGGTGCCAAATGTAGGGCCGCCCTAAGCACCAACAACCAGGTAAGAGGAGCACCACTCGGCCCCCGGCCCGGGGAGGTGGATCAAGCACAGTAACCAGCGGCCACCAGCGACCACGCAAGCCCCACCGGGTCAGTCACCACGCACTTCAGAGTGAGAACGTCCTGTGCGCCAGCCAGAGGAGTCCAGAAGTGCAATAGCGCAAAGCAGGCGCCCAGCAGCCCAACAAGGCACTGCCCCGTGTAGATCAGAGGGGAATGGCGGCCACCGCCGCGACGGTCAGGAGAGAAGGACCCTCTGTAGGCCCAGGAAACACCCAGTAGAGGGCACTACGTGGAATCCGGCAGGGTAGTAAGGCCCACCAGACAGGCGCCCGCCACGCCACGAGGACAGTAACCAGGGGCCTAGCGCCGGGGGCAGGTAACCAACAGCTCAGACCGCCATTAAGTCGTCCCCCGTAGAAGACCTGGGGGGGAAGAGGAGTGTGTCACCCCCAGCCCAACAGGCTGCGCAGGTTCGACCAGGGCCTCCCACGGGCAAGGCGGGGAGCACCGGCAGCCGCTGTCCCAGGTGAGGGACGTAGCGGCCAGTAGCACAGCTGGGGCAGGTAACACCCAGCCAGGTGTAGAAGGCAGAGGCGGGCGGCCCACACAGGATGTCCAGCGACTGACGTGGCACCGCAGGTACACGCAAAGCCCAGCAGGGACCCAACGCGGAAATCAGTGGAGTAGAAGGCAGGCACACTCCGGGAGAATGGCGCAGACACAGGCCGCCAGAGAAAGGAGGGCCCACACGGTGACCAGCAGCGAAGCGTCGGGCCCCAGCAAGCAGCAATAGCGCAGATGAGGCCTGGAGGGGGGGCTCACAGTGCAGGCAGCGAAGTGCGGTGGCCAGGGAGCAACGGCAGAACCTCCCCGCCGCAGGTCTGGAAATCGCCCCAGCCCGGGAGCGGGCGCCGATGGGGTAGGAGAGGAGGCAGACAGGAGGGCCCTCTCCGCGCCAGGTAGCAGAGATGCAGCAGAGGTAGTGGCGAGCGCGCACCAGAAGGGGGACAGCCAGCAAAGGACAACGTGGGGGGCCGCCTCTCCCACAGCATCGGCCGGGCACCGCGGCAATCACACAAGGCCGGGGGAGGAAGACCAGGCCACAACTAGGCCGCGACGTCCACGGACCGGCCAGCACAGCGGGCGGCCCCAACCCCACCAGCAGCCTCCATAACGGCAGCGCCACTCACCCGGGATCAGCAGCGTCCGCAGGCTGCCTCCACCGCAGGGATCAGCAGGCACCACCGGCCTCCGGGCTGCACAGGGATCGGCCTCGGGGCTGCACAGGGACAGGCCTCCGGCGTGGGACCACAGCTCCAGACACGAGGCAAGTAACTCCGCCGGTGGGGGTTGCAGGAAGGCCAGGGGCGGGTTAGCATAAGCCCCAGGTTATCCGATGATAGGAAATCGCCTTGTGGTGCAAATCCGTCAGCGATGTCTGTCGGATAATGACGGATTACTAAGCTTGGCCGGCAGAGCCCACTCACAGTGCGGCCATCTTGCAGCCGGCCAAGCCACGCCCCCTGTGCCGCCAGATAATTATGTTCCATATTGGGCACTGCCAGTCAACCCTGATTTGTTTGCAGGTATAGCTTAGATAGTAGTGTGTCCCATGACAGAAAAAGTCTTGCATGGTGTGAGTGAAAGACTGGGGGCCTGATATAGAGTGGCAACTTGGTGAAGTAATATAGGAGTCGCGCAAGGACAACCATTTTAAGGAACGCTATGCGACCCAATAGTGTTAGGGGGAGAGTGGGCCAGAAAGACAGGATTGTGATTTGATTGCGTTGATAGCACGCATAAGATTACCCTACAGCGAATAGTCTGGTTGGTGCCAGACCCTAACACCTAAATAACGGAACACGAATGGTTGCCATTGCATTCTTACATCATTAGCCATTATTGCAGGGTCAGCGGCAGAATGTAACAAACGGATACAGTCACGATTTTGTCAATGTACTCGTAGGCCAGAGAAAGAAGCAAAGTCAGATAGCGGTTTTGCTATGTTATCGCATGATCCTCTGATGTTTCGAAGATAGAGGAGCAGGTCGTCAGCATATATGGAGACCGAATGTACTCCATCGCCTAACGCCCTTTCCTTCTCCTCCGTGGCAGAGGGCTTCCGCCAGTGGCTCTATGGCTAGGGAGAACAGCAGTGGAGATAACAGCCATCTCTGTCTGGTGCCGCGACCAATGGGTAATGAGTCCAACATGTAGGGCCCTATTTTGACCCTGGCGGTGTGGAGGGTGTAGAGCAAAGTGACTAAGCCAAGAAAGTGGGTGCCAGTCCGAACCTAGAAAGAGTGGCAAACAAATAATCCCATTCTAGTGTGTCAAACGCTTTTATTCTTGTACAGTGATGGAGATCTTTTCTCATTGACTAGGGTAAAATTAATGGTATTTAATAGTATTCTTCTATAAAAGGTGGCAGGGGAGGAGTCAAGATGGCAGGCTGACACCGCCGAGTGAGGACGCTACATGATTCTGCTCTGCTCCGCCGAGATTCTGTTTCGAGCAGCGAGCAGCGAGATCGGAGAAAACCACAGATACACGGAAGCGGAGAAAAGCGGAGAAGCGGAGAAGCGGAGAAACGGAGAAACGCACAACAACAAGGGATTACGCACGTTTAATCCTCCGGCTGGAAAGAACAAAGAAGCTCAATGCTAAGGGCACTTTTTCAGTTAGGCAATAACACCTCCCGTACCTCCAGCGTTTGGTTCTACGCGGTAGCCCGACCGGTCAGCACGCCGGGAGGCAGAGGGAGAGGGAGAGGCGGAGCTGGCTCACCTCAGCTGATTGCACACCTGTTCCAGGAAACAATCATCACAGGTACACAGCGACAGCCACAGCGAGCGGAGGCGGAGGCATCAGGGAAATCGATGTCCGGACGGCAGAGGACCACACGGAGCAAGAAGACCGCCCCAGCCGGCAGACAACCAAACGCAAGTACAATGGCTGCAATTACAGGGATTGCTGGGACAGTGGTAGTGGGGGGGCGTAGCAGCAGTAAAGAGACTCAGCTCGCTCAGGAAAACAACGGCGTGGATAAAAGTGGGGGGTTAAAAGTAAAAGAGAAAAATGGTAAACCGGCTAATGAGACTGAGGAGAAGATACAAGGGGAAGGGAAAAGCACTTTTGTTAGTGCTGAACTTGAGTCGGATTTAGAACGTGTAACGGCGCTCCAAACTCAAAAACAAAAACTGAATAACACTGAGAAAGAAGATGAAGAATTAGAAAATAATAGATCTAATCCAACAATGGTGGTAAACTCGGATACAGAAATTGATAAAGAGCTCTCCGTCACTGTTAATGTCTCATGTGTAGATATGTCAGAAGCTGTTTTGGAGACACAGGTAGCGAACAGAGTGAATACCTCTAACATTGGAAGCTTAACCCTGCAAATAACAGAAGTGGTAGAAGATTCTGAGAGAGCAAAAACTAAAATTCAACCCCATGATAATCCAAAAAACAGGGTGGTGCAGTCTATCTCCGCTACCGATAATACTTATAATGACCCAGTCGAAATAATTGAAATAAGGGAGAAAGGAAACGGCGAGAGCACAGTGTTGGATCGCACGGCTGTAGCTGATGATGACTCGAATTTAGAGTACGAGGAGTTGACAGAAGACGAGGGAGTTGAAGGAGCACTTAAGAACCCAGCAATTAAAAAAACCACCATCAAGAAAATTAAGATGAAAGTCAAAACTAAACAAAAAAATGTTGTACTTAAGACAATCAACAAGGAAGCCCTTGGAAATAAGAAAAGCCGTCTAATTGACGATAGCCCTCTGAGAAGATGGATTGAGGCGAAGGGGGGAGTCAAGAGCATGGCTCTAAGATTGTCAGGTGCTAGCCCAGACGAGGCCCTCAATACTCAGGGGGCTTGCAAAAACAACTTTGTAGACATTACTACCGAACATACTCAAGATGATGCCTCTATTAACCAAGAGTCCCCGCAATATTCTGTCTTAGCCATGACCGACTCAGTGCTTGCATCTGGGGTACTCGCAACAGGTACAATTCCCTCGCCTACTCTAACTGACAACACTGTTTCAACTCCCGCCGAACATAATATTGAGACACTCGAACCAAGTGACCAAGACCCTGATCATGTTACCATCAGCTCAGTTCAACTAAATGAGGAAAATCAGACTATAATATCTAAACTGAAAAAAACACAGATACCGATTATTGAAACCCTTATCGAGAATATAGCCAATAGTCATGGAGAAAAGGACATAGAGGTGAGATCAGACGACTCTCTTAGTAAGACCCAAGATACACCAACAGGCTCTGGAGTGCTATCTGAAACATGTTTTCAACCAATGGTACCACACGAATCTCATGACTCCATTAACTCCACTAATCCTTCCAGTCTTTCTAGTCTTCTTAATACCCATGAGACTCCAGATCCAACAAGGATGTTCATGGAATCAATAATGCAGACTCTCCTAGAGCAAAGAGCGGAGATTCAACAACAGTATCTGCAACTCAGAGAAGACAACACCAAGATGCAAGAAACAATGAGTACCATCTGCCAAGGCCTGGGAGGCGCGACTAAAGAGATCGAGGATATTAAACAACGGATTGTAGAAGTCGAAGGAGATGTTAATAAGACCTCAGCAACTGCAAAACAAAATACTCTAAGAGTTACTAAGCTAGAGGCCAAGGTGGAGGATTTGGAAAATCGTGCCCGAAGGCAAAACCTCCGCCTATTTGGTATACCGGAAGGAATAGAGGGGTCCGATCCTAGGACATTTGTGGTGAAACTTTTCCAGAGATCCTTTTCTGATCTTGCGGACTGGGATTGGGACTCACAGTTGCAGAGAGTCCATAGACTGCCCCTGATACAAAAAAATACTAATAGTAAATTCCCCCGACCGTTCCTGATTTATTTTGGTAATTTTCTTTTGCGGAAAGCTGTATCATTGAAAGCAAGACCGAACAATCCCGTGACTGTCGATAATCTAACGTTTTTTGTGAAATCGGATCTTAGTAAGGGCACCATGGATAAACGCTGGGAGCTTAGGAAGCTGATAGATCCTTTCAAAAATCTGGGTTGCATGGCCTATCTCCAAGAACCTGCTCGCCTTAAGGTTATACGAAATGGCAAGGTGTTTTTTTTTACAGATTTAGAAGATGCTGAACAAGCTCTGGAAAAATTTTCTAGGGAAAATGAAAGAGAAAAACAGAATGAAAATTAAATAGCATCTTGGCTAAACCGTTGTAGATAAAAAGAACGAGCAAACAAGGAGTAATGTAATTGTGGCATGAGCATGAGCAGAATATCATGTTAGCTTTCTCTCTCTGCTGCCTTTTCAGCGGCAGCACTAGATAGAGGGGTGCTCCCCCCTAAGGGACGGGTGGGTGCGAGGGCAATGCTGGGGTCCTTGCAGGGGAGGGTCTGACCGTCTTGGTCAGGGGTGGGGGGGAAAAAATGTGTGTAAAAAATGGATCGCAGGATTCGATTGTTTCTTTAAGTTCAGTAAAAAAAATGGAATATATATGAAAGGGCAAAGGTAGTTGGGAGAAATTTGTACTGGATAACCAACAAGATAGTAACATGTCTAAATTAAGAATACTAAGTTGGAATGTGGACGGCCTGAACAGTAAAAATAAGAGAAACTTAGTAAAGGAGGAGATTAAGATGTATAATCCGAATATAGTTCTGCTATCAGAGACACATATTAAATATCAAGACCGTAAGCTGCTTTCACAATTGAATTATAATTTGGTGGTATGCTCTACTTTAGATGAGACCATAAGAGGGGTAGCTATTTTAATACAACGAGGTGCCAGATTTGTAACAACAAAAACTGCATCAGATGTTCGTGGGAGGTGGGCAATTGCACAGATGCAATGTGATAACTTCAAGATAGTATTATGTGTAATATATGGTCCAAATATCGATGACCCTAGAGTTTATGAAGAATTGAGTTTATACTTATTGGTTTGGGAAGGAGAACTAGTAATAGCAGGGGACTTTAATTGTACAATCAATTATAAAATTGATTCCACCGGGCAAAGTAAACACAAAAGAATGAATAAAGTTAGAACTGCTATCTTGGAATTAGCTAGATTGAACAATGTCAGAGACATATGGAGATCAAAATATCCTCTTCAGGCAGGGTATACATATTACTCTGTACCGCATAGATCTTGTTCAAGAATTTACATGATTTGGGCCTCAGAACAAATTTTAGATAATTGCTTGATTGATATCTGCCCTAAAATTACCTCTGACCACAACCCACTATTACTTGAGGTTATGTTTTCTGATCAAACTAAAGAGACACGAAAATTCACTTTCCCGAGACATCTATTAACAGATACAAGATTTTCAACCTTACTCAAGCAACATATTCAGGAGTTTATTTCAATTAATATTAATACTGCTAACATTAACATGGTATGGGACTCATGTAAATGCAGTATCAGAGGTTTCGCCCAACAGTATATATTTAGGCAAAACGTTGAGATTCGCCATGAGAAGAAACAAATAATAGACGAGATACGAAATCTGGAAATAAGCCTGGCAGAGGCAACGAAATATGCAAAGAATAACACTGAGAGTATTAGGCTAAAGTTGGCGAAATTACAAGCAGGCTTATTAAAAACACTGAGAGAAAGATACACTTCACAACTACAAAAATATAAATTCAGACAATATGAGGGCGGCGATCGCATTGGGAAATTACTGGCCTTTAAAACCGCGGATAGGAAAGCTAAAACAAAAATCAAAGAAATAGTAGGGAATGACTTAAACACATACGATAGAACGGATCAAATATTAAACCAGTTTGTCAAATTTTACCAACAATTGTACACTCCAGAGACATTACCTGCAAAATCAGCCATAACACAATATTTAGAAAAGTACATAACTGCATCTCAAACACTCAGTATAGACACAATTGAACAACTTAACTCTGTAATAACACTAGATGAAATAAAACGGGCCATAGATAGTCTACCATCAGGGAAAGCGGTCGGAGAAGACAGCCTACCAGGTGAACTTTATAAACTTTGCGCACAAGAATTACTACCTCTATTAGAGAAAGTGATAAACTCAATTAGCTTATCCAAAAAAGCACCTCCTTCATGGAAAATAGCGAAAATAATATTTTTTTTGAAAAAAGGGAAACCGGAAAAAGAATGTGGGTCTTATCGACCGATTTCTTTACTTAACACTGATGTTAAAATCTTTTCTAAGATACTGGCAAATCGGCTGGCCCCTAGTATGCCTTCTATTGTTAATCTACAACAGCATGGCTTTGTTATGGGAAGGGATACTACCACACACGTTAACACTTCAATAATCGCCTTTGATGTTGCTGAAGGTACACACACCCCACTCGGTATGATTCTGTTAGACGCAGAAAAGGCTTTTGACCGAGTGGGGTGGGATTATCTGTGGGAAGTATTAAGGAAATTGGGGCTTTCCGGGTCTTACCTGGACTGGGTTATGTCCCTCTATGACGAACCCTTAGCTTTGATTAGTTATGGAGATAAAGAATCAGCAAATTTTAAAATACTAAGAGGGACGAGACAGGGCTGCCCCCTTTCCCCCTTACTTTTTGCCCTATCCTTAGAACCTTTTTTAAATGCTTTAAATGACCAAGTAAACATTATTCCAGTGAGTCATGGAGGAACTGTTTTGAAATTAACGGCTTATGCTGATGACATAGCTATTTATACGAGCGACTTTAACAGAGCTATGCCAGAAATCATTAACGAGGCACAAAAATATGGCCAAATCTCAGGTTACAAATTGAACGTGAGTAAAACTCAAATTATAGCTAACTATACTCCTGATATACATATCTATGATACTTGCAGAGAAGCTACTTATTTAGGTATCAAGTTAATGGCTAAAGTAGGGAAAATATTGGAAACAAACTATGATACTTTTCTAAAAGAAACCTCCACAACTCTTAAAAAATGGCACAAAATCCCTCTTAGTCTATTAGGCCGGTTAAATTTGATCAAAATGAAAATACTCCCCAAGCTACTCTATTTGTTTAGAGCCATACCACTACAACCGAACCAATCTTTTTTTTAAAAACTAGACTCCGTTTGTAGCAGCTTTATTTGGGGTTACAAAAAGGCACGCAGGGCTATAAAATTTTTGAAACTACCAATCTCAAAAGGGGGACTTGTTTTTCCGGATTTTAAATTATATTTTTTGGCAACCTTTTTCTTTCGAATTCGGAGCTTATTAAAGAAAGAGTCTTGCATATTTTTTTATCAATACTTGTTAGGTACTGACTCCAACCAATTTCTGCTTCGCACACATGACCCTAATTACTACAAACGGGTGAAATTTAAGACTGCTAAGCATGCTATAAATATTTGGAAGAAGATTATGCACATCAGTCAGATTTCATTTTATAATACGGAACTCAGACTATGGGACAATCCGGGTCTTCCTGGAATTTTCTCGGATGGGACTGGGTATCGTTGGATTAATTGTGGTCTTAATACACTAGGCGACATATTTGGAAATAATGGTATGTTAGATTTTGACACTTTGAAAATATTAAATGGTGTGACAAATGATATGCACTATCGATATCGCCAGCTGAGAGACTTCTTTATCAATAAAATGAAATTAACATTAATTACTCAGTCTGAAATTATAGAGTGTATATATTCCGATAAAACTAAATCACTTATAAAGTTGGGATATCAACTTTTAACCAAGGATAAAATTGAAAATACTACCAACATAGCTACTAAATGGTCTCGCCGGCTAAATCGGGACATAAACTCAGAACAGATCAGTAAAGCCTTAACTCATATAAATGATGCTGTGCATTCCTCTAACTTAAGACTGCAATCATATAGGACTATTACAGAATTATATTACACTCCAGAGAGAATATCTGCTTGGGCTCAAGGGAGCCAAACATCAGAAAAAACAAAATGTGTGAAGTGTAACACATATGCTGCTGATATAGAACATATGCTCTACTCTTGCCCGGCGTACTCTAACTACTGGATGGGAATTATAAAACACCTTCAAGACAGTCAGATAAAGTTACCGGATTTATCCCCCCAACTGGTTTTACTTGATATTTATGAGACTCACTGTCCCAATCAAGATCTCATAACAATCTTACTTGCCTGTGCAAGATTAATTATGGCAAGAGCTTGGATATCTAAGAACACTCCAACTGTTGCTGAGTGGCTAACATTGGTTATAGAAATCAGAACCATGGAACTTACACTCGCAAAATATAGAGGACCAAAAACTTTAGTTAAGAAAGGAAAAAATCTGGAAGCAATTTTTTGAGGTATAAAAACTGAGGGTTAGTGTAGATATACGAAGATATTTGTGAGAAATAATCAAACCATCATTATCTGTTTCTGTGAAATAGCTCTTTTATTACTAGAGCCGTCCAGAAGTTTTATAATTTAACTCTTGCTCTACCTCCTCTTTTCTTTTTCTTTTTTTCTTTTTTGTATCCCAATACCCTAACCCTTTACTACAAGCAATGTAAATTTATGCTTTCGAAAAATACTTGAAAATGTAATTGTATCTATGTATTATGTTTGTTTCTTATCGAATCCTGCGACAATAAAAATATTTAAAAAAAAAAAAGAATAGTCTTTAAATAATTACCAAGGTTTAGAAGGGGCTTACGACTACTCTATTTTCTTTTAAAATGTTCAACAATATTCGGACCAAATATATAAACCAGGAAAGACCATTTTTAGATACAAAGGAACTTTGCAGCAGGGATTCAACATTGAGGGTCACGCAGAAGCCTTAATCACCTTTCCTTGTTGAAGGCTACGGAGAAGACACATCTAGTCTTCACTCCACTTATCTGCCGACTTGCAGGCGAGAACAGCAGCTGCTGTTTCTTGGCCTAACATGGATTCCATTATTCAGAAAGTGTATGCGGGTATAAACCATCTTTGAAATTTTATTAGAGCCAATATGGTGCTAAGTTTAGCTTAGTTTTCCTGGAGAAAGGAGAGGTTGGGGATGCTGAGGTGCAAACGCCATACAACACAATCATCATGTTTCAATGTTTTCTGCTATTCTATCTTTTGCAAGAATAAAAGAAGTATTGGCAAGTATTAATACCACTATCTTCTAGCTTGCTTATTTGTATAATAGTTACTATAGGATTGTGATATTACGAAATCTTGAAAGAATAATCTTATAATCCTAGTATTCTTGAGTGTGCCTGTTCAGGATGAAAAAGGTTTTAGGTTCCAATTATCATCCCTTTGAAGTCTAACAGGGCTGACAGTTAACTAAAGGCACCTTATTCATTTAATGCTCAGTGGCTTGCTGGGTGGTTCCAGTCTCTGGGGTCTCATGTGGGTACATTAACAAAGTCCTTAGTGCCAGAGGGTCTTGAAACCCCAATTCCAGGCTGTTTTCTGGAGAGAAATCCCAAAAATGTAGCATTGTTGTTAAAAAACACAGGATCAGTCTTTCAGTAATCTTGGATGACATGCTCAAGATTCTACCAATTACTACTACTAGTGGACACATTTTGTAATATGGGTTTCCTCCTTCAATTCAGATAAGTGCTCCCTCTCTGCTGTGGGTCTGTCAGGTGCTCGACTTGTACACGTTTATCTCCCATTTTGAATTGGATGCTTTAAATATATTTTATAATAGTGCAGTCACCTATTTAGATAGGAGAAAATTTCAGGGCACCAATTACATGACACCTCTTGGACAGAGGTTTCCCTAACACAAATGGTTGGGTAACTTTCACCATAAATGCACATGCTGCTTACCCTTTGAAATATTTTACTAGTGGGTGGAGTTTGATGCTGTAGTTCCCAATCCGGGATCATACAGACTAGCTGCGACACCACCTAATTATGAACACTATTTTGACTTACAAGTCCCGTTAGGATATCAAGAGCATCAAGCATGGTTAGGTGGACAGCTACCCTCAGAATATTAGTAGAAGTCCCTCAAGTAATGATGGGGCTACCTGGACTTTATTAGCTAGGTATACACCATATCCTGACACAATAAATTTGACAGCTCCAGAAGTAAGACACTAATTAAACCAGTGAGCGGCCATCTATAGGCTACTTTGACAATTTGTTACACAATTGACGCTTACAGGGGCATTTATTCCAACACCGTACACCAAGCATATCATGTGGTGCAAGCAATTAAAAGCACAAACTAATAATGCTATCATTGGCATGGCACCCACAAAGCAAGAATACATTCCATTTTGGATTGGTCATAAAACTAACCAGTTTGAAATGTTCTATGTTCATACAACATCTCACCTATAGGATGCTAGCTATGTGTGCTCAATTTGCTATGTTACCAACCATAGAGGACTAACCTACTTGTCAACTAACTTTGCAAGTAAGTATACTATTAGGCATGATACATCCTCATTAGTGGTATTACCAGAAGTGCTTTAACAAATACAGAATGAGCACCTGCTCTTGATTTAACAATGAAATTAAGTTGCCAGTGGTTCCTGTTCAAGATCGTGATCAGAAGCTTCCTAGAATTATTTCAGACGTGTACACAGTCTCTGGGCCATGATACTTTAGGTGCTCGAGCTGCAAAGCTGCAACTCACAGCAAAAAATTGGACCTGGGCTCCAGAAAAGAGAAAGCTGCACCGGAGACTAAAAGTGCAAAACAGAAAAACACAACTATAAACATTTGTGGGGATCAATACTTAAAACCACTCCCAACCTACAATCATAATTCTTCAACAAGTATTTTTTTGACGTTTTTATTTGAAAACATGAAAAATAAATCTGCTATAACTTTTTTATATCACACAAACAATTCTATAAAAAAGATTTTGTACAGTTCACTATGAAAAACTCAGTCACAGGACTTCCAGGTTGTACAATAAATCCACCATAAATCCTAGCAGAATGCTTGTGATGATCAATCTAATAATCATGTATATCTAATCCTTAAATTTGACTATAACCAATATGGTCACAGCCAAAGCCTGTTTTGCAGTGAGAAGTCGCTTCTTCAGGGTTGTAATAAAACACATTACATAGAAATGAAGCAACAGATCAAAACAATCCTGTGTGCTCAGTAATATATACATAGGCATAATCTACAAATGTAAACACTAATGGATGTCATGTATTAGTTCAACGCAATTATACATCAGTAATTTTTAATTTCAACAAAACATTTAAAAAAAATTAAAAAGGCTTCCCAAAGGGAGGAGTTCTGGAACCAACATGGTTATCCAACCATTTGAATTCCTCATATTCTAAGGCACATTTGAATATGCTGTTTGAGGGAATTAATAATTAACCTTCTTTCAAATGTTCTCTATTTTTTGTCAGGTTTTTTTCTCCAGAACAATTTTTCTAGGGAGAAGTTCTGGAGAGCATAGTTTCATAAGTTGCTGCAAAGACAGGAGTGCAAATCTTTAAGGCAGCCACTATTACTCAATCTCAAACTAAGATCAATGTAGACATTGTAGTTGTAAGACAGGCAACACAGAAAGGAAATCCCTCCTGTTTCACCTCCAAATTCTCATACACGGATACTAAAGATTACATTCATAGGGTTTTTTTATAACTGGGATTGTGGATAGGCTTTTTCTTAATGAGTGAGTGAGCGAGCTAGATTAGACTTAGTTAGGGAAGCTCATGAAGGGATAACTTCTACTCATGCTGACATTCACACTATTTCATCAATGCTACAGCAACAATACTGGTGACCATAGCTTTAAAACAATATGTGCAGCAAGTCAACATTTGCCAACAAATAAAACAATCAGCTGCTGTATCACCAGCACCTACTCCCCTAACTATCTCCGACAAACCGTTAACTATAATTTTTCTCAACCATGTTGGTCCATTACAGAGTGTCCATTAATAGAAGTACATGTTGGTTTAGTGGTTAAAGTTGTTTCATGCTCGATTCATTTGGGTTTCCTTAGTGATGAGAATTCCGAAGAGGGTGGGTAGTTCTCCCCATCTTTCAGCTGGAGGGGACACGTGTTAGACTTGGCATCTTTGGCGTGGTTTCCCCTGACTTTTTGCCTCTTCCTCCGGTATTTTTGATGCCGTGCTGGATTATGTATTGCAGGCTTAGATGCTTCGGGCACTTTGCCAGTGCTGATTAGTGTCAAAGTGCAAGTGCTCCCTGTTGACATTGCTGTAATAATTGGTTCTCCCTGACTGGCAGATTTGATTTACTGGTAAGCCCCTAGTAAAGTACACTGGGTGTTCCAGGGCCTGTAAATCAAATGCTACTAGTGGGCCTAAAGCACTATTTGTGCCACCCACATGAGTAGCCCTGAAAGGATGTCTCAGGCCTGCCACTGAGGTGCCTGTGCGCAGTTTGTTAACGGCCATGTTGACCTGGCAAGTGCTCCCACTTGCCAGTCCCAAACCTTTCATTTTCTTATGTTAGTCACCCCTAACTAAGGCCCAATGTGTGTGGCAAGTCCTCTGATAGTGAAATACTGCAGATTTCGTTTTCACTATTGTAAGGCTATCCGTTCCCATAGGACTGAATGGGAGTTTATTTGTAACATGGATTAGTTACTTACCTGTAATCCTAGTTCTCTTCCAGGGGTATCCTCATCAAAGTCATAAGCATTAGAATATTCCCGCCCATGTGCGGGACCCCGGAAACACTATTATATGTGCCCCACATATAAATACACATATATATATAACCAATATATATATAAAAAACAAGCAATAGCAGCCAAATCACATTAGAGCTGAAATATGCTGTGAAGAATTTCCACCATACATGAAAAATAAGCATTAGAAACAGGAGAAAACACCAAAGTTTGTTTAAGAATTGTTTTAATGCTCAGAAAGCAGTAGAAATTCTCAGAACTCCCTGGAAGCATAGGAAGCTCCCAGGCTGCATTGCAAACACACAGTCTAACAAGACTGAAAAGCTAACCTGTAGCTAAATAGCAAAAAACTGACACTGTGCCTTTAAGGCACTCATGACCCCCTATATCCCATCATGCCTCAGGAGTGGCAGTTAGGTCAGTTGTTCTTTTCGGAGACTGAAAACCAAACTCAAGAACACATAGGTTAACAATATCTCCTTATTAAAGAGAATCCTTTGCCCGGGGAGGCGGGAGGGTTGCTTATGACTTTGATGAGGATACCCCTGGAAGAGAACTAGGATTACAGGTAAGTAACTAATCCTTCTCTTCCAGGGGATCCTCATCAATAGTCATAAGCATTAGAATAGAATAGCGGCCCTCTCCTCATCCATGCGGGCAAAGGAAAGATAAGACAGAAATCTCATCAATAAGCGTGAGTAGACAAAAAACAGACTACCCAAACAGATTCCTCAAGGAGGCTTGCCCCACTTGAGTGTCAGTCCTGGAATCAGAGTCGAGGCAGTAATGCCTCGTAAAGGTATGTATTGATTTCCAGGTCGCGGCCTTGCATATTTCGGACATGGGAACGTCATGCAAGAAAGCCACTGTAGCCGCCTTCCCTCTAGTGGAATGCGCTTTTGGAGACATCAACAAAGGTTTTCCTGCCAGTTGATAGGCCAACTTAATGCAAGAGACAATCCACCTGGAAATGGACCTCTTTGCTGCTGGAAAGCCAGTTCTCATTGCACCATAGTTCACAAACAGTTGGTCCGTTTTCCTAATCCCTTTAGTCTTTTCCAAATAAAACTTAAGCACTCTTTTAAGATCTAAGGAGTGAAGAGACCGCTCAGCCGGGGTCGTACGATTTGGAAAAAAGGAAGGAAGGGAAATAGACTGATTTATATGAAAATCAGAGATGACCTTAGGCAAGAAGGATGGGTGAGCCCTCAGTACTACCCTGTTATGGTGGAATACAGTATAAGGTTCCTTTGCACAGAGCGCTTGTATCTCACTGACTCTGCGCGCAGAGGTAATTGCCACCAAAAAAGCTGCCTTCCAAGAGAGATGTTGTAAGGAAGCCTTGTGGATGGGCTCGAAAGGCGGAGACATTAACCTCGATAGAACTAGGTTTAATTCCCACGGGGGAGAAGGATTTCGCACAGGGGGATACACCTTATTCAAACCCTGAAGGAAATCCTTGACCACAGGAACCTGAAAGAAAGACACCTGGTCAGGGGACTTCCTATAGGCCACAATAGCTGACAAATGTACTCTAATGGAAGAGTACTTTAAACCAGCTGTTGCGAGGGAGAGTAGGTATGGTAAGATGACGTCCTCCTGCCCTTTAACAGGATCCAAATGATGATCCCTACACCACAAGTAAAACCTTTTCCACTTGAAGGCGAAGGATGCTCTCGTGGACGGCCTCTTAGCCTTCCTCAAAATGCTCATGCAGTCTGGAGGCAGGTTCAAATGTCCGTATTGCAGGACCTCAGGAGCCATGCTGTTAGGTTCAATGATGGGAGGTTGGGATGCATTATCCTCCCGTTCATTTTGCTCAACAGGTCGGACCTGCAAGGAAGTCGTTTGTGTGGACACAGATAGATGTAGAAGGTCCGGATACCACCACTGCCGAGGCCAGTCTGGGGCAATCAGGATCATGTCCATGTTCGTCCTGAGGAGCTTGGAAACCACCCTCGGGATCAGAGCTAGGGGAGGAAACGCGTACGCGAACATTCCTGCCCAATCCAGCAGAAGAGCGTTCCCCTGCGTCCCTGGCCTGTGGAACCTGGACGCGAAGGCGTGGCACTTGGCGTTTTCGTCGTCTGCAAACAAGTCTATGGACGGACGTCCCCAACAACGAAAAAGCTCTTCCACCACTTCGTCGTTTAGCACCCAGTCTGGCTGATCTTCGAAGTGCCTGCTGAGTGCGTCTGCTTTGACGTTCAACTCGCCCGGAAGATGCACCGCCACCACCGTGAGACCTCGAGCGAGGAGCCAATGCCATATTGTCTGAGCCTCCCGAGACAGTGGGCGAGATTTTGTGCCTCCTTGTTTGTTCAGATAGAACATGGTTGTTGTATTGTCCGTCTGAACCAGGACAGAGTTGGAGGTGATCGCTGGCAGGAAAGCCTTGAGAGCCAGGAACACCGCTCTGAGTTCCAGCATGTTGATGTGGTAAGTCTGCTCCTGTGCAGACCACCGGCCTTGAATCTGAAGCGGACCCATGTGTGCTCCCCAGCCCTGCAGGGAGGCATCTGTCACTATAGATTGCGACGGAATGGGCTGATGAAAAGGCACTCCCACCATCACATTGTGTCTCCGAGTCCACCATCTGATGGACTCTTTTGTCGCTTGGGAAAGATGGATACGGTCCTCCCAATGACCTGTAGCCTGGTCCCACTGATCCTCCAGGGTCTGTTGCAGAGGACGCATTCTCAGCCTGGCGTGTGGGATGAGAAAAATGCAGGACGCCATGGAACCCAGCAGAGACGCCACTTGTCGCGCCGTTGGGGGTCGAGACTCTAGCAGAATCCCACATTTCAGGTTCATGGAAGAAAGTCTCTCCTCCGAAGGAAACGCTCTTCCCCCGCTTGTGTCCAGAACGGAGCCTAGGTAGTGGATGGATTGCGTAGGTCGCAGGACCGACTTCTCCAGGTTCACATGGAGGCAGAGACCGTGAAGCTGTTGCAGGCAGAGATGCAGATCTTGCGCTACCCGCACCGGAGATGGACCCTTCAGAAGCCAGTCGTCCAGATATGGATAAACGAAGAGACCCTTCTTGTGCAGAAAAGCCGCCACCACTGCCATGCATTTGGTGAAGACTCGTGGTGCGGACTTGAGACCGAAGGGTAACACATTGTACTGGTAGTGTTTGTTCCCCACGACAAACCTCAGGTACTTTCGATGTTGCTGCGCAATCAGGATGTGCAAGTACGCATCTTGTAGATCCACCGAACACATCCAATCCCCGGCTTGAAGATGAGGACATATTTGGTGAAGCGCCAACATGCGGAACTTTTCCTTGACGATAACCTTGTTTAGGAGTCGTAGGTCGAGTATGGGTCTGAACTTGTCCTCCTGATCTTTTTTGGGGACAAGGAAATATCTGGAGTATACTCCTTTGCCTCTTAGAGCGCGAGGAACTTCTTCTATCGCTCTTTTCTGCAGCAGGATTGTCACCTCTCGTCGGAGCAAGCTCAGTTGGTGAGGGCAAGAGCTCTTCGGAGGGATGCTCTTCGGAAGAGCGCGGAAACGTATCCTGTATCCATTTCGCAGTATATTCAGCACCCACTGATCTCTTGTGATGCTGACCCACTCTGCCAGGTGTTGCGAAGCACTTCCTCCCACTGGAGTGGGCAACGGCGTCAGAGGAAGCCACAGTTCAGGCCTTCCCTCCTCTCGTGGTGTTGGAGGACTGTTGGTGACCCCCTCTGCCCCTGCTGGGCTTACCACGAAACTGGGGTTTTCCCTGTGCTTTGTTCTGGGACCACTGAGGGGTTTGAACCCTCTGCTGGGCACCTCTCCCCCTGTTGGACTTGAAGCGGCGCTTGAATTCCTTTTTCGTCTCCAAGCCCACCGCCTTCACCGTGTCCAGCTCAGTCTTCATTCGGGTCATCTCCTCATCCGCGTGTTCCCCGAAGAGAGCGGAACCCGAAAAGGGGAGATTCAGAATCCGATGTTGAGCATCCGGCTTTAGACCTGTGAGGCGCAACCAGGCCGATCTTCTGGCACAAACTCCATGGGAATAGGAATGAGCCAAAAGCACCGCCCCATCCGCGGCCGTGCTGATCATCTGGTTAGCCACCAGACACCCCTCCGTAACAGTTTCCTCAAAGTCCTGCTGGTCCTCTTTTGGCAGCTTGGCTTTGAATCTGTCCATCGAGTCCCACAAGGCTCTATCATACCGACCCAGGAGCGCAGCCGCACTGGCGACCTTAAGAGTGGAAGCCGCAGAGTTGCAAACCTTCCGACCCCAGGAGTCTTGGGTCTTGCTGTCCTTATCTGGTGGGACTGAAGATGAACCAGCCACCGCATGTGTCTTCCTCGCCGCTGCCACGATAACAGAGTCCGCCGGAGGGTCAGACCTCACAAACACCGGGTCAGAAGCCGCCGGTTTGTACTTCTTGGTAATGCGCGCTGGCACTGCTCTGATTGCTGCTGGGGTTAGGAAAACTTCCTTGACAGGGTCCATAATCCCCGGAACCAAAGGCAGCAGAGGTCTGGAGATGGCCTTTTTGTGCAAGGTTTCGAAAATGACTGTCGTCGTCACTTGAGGGACAGACATCTCGATGTTCAGCTTAAGCGCACCCCTCTGCAGAACGTCCAGGTACGTGCCAATACCATCCACTGGGGAGGACCTGGACGTAGGACTGTCCGTCAAAGTCGGTGAGTAGTCCCTCTTGGACGATCTGGTAGATGAAGTGGATGAGGTAGACGGAGTACGTCTACGTCGATGATGAGAACTGCGTCTCCGCTCCCTTGACCTCCCGGAGCGCTCCTCCCGTCTAGGAGAGAGAGATCTGACCCGATCTCTTGCCCGACGTTCTCTTCTAGGGGATCGGGACGCCCTGGGGGATTTGGTCGGTGACCGCACAGGAGATCTGCCCCGGTTTCGACCTTCCAGTCTAGGATCCTTTGCAGGTGTTCTAGATCTTTCCCGATCATCCCGCCTAGCTTTCTTTGCAGGCGAACGGGACCTTCTCGGTGTCTTGGTGGGCAGCTTCGTGGGCGTAGAGCGCCTGGGAGGGCTACGCTTGTCCATCTCCTCCACCAGGTTCTGGAGGGGTGACCTGTGGTGTGGGCTGGCATACTCCTGCATCCGCCTGGTAGCCCCATCGTCTCGCCAATGGTCCAGGGATCTGTACCATCTAGGCGACAGTCTTATGCGCCCCGCTGAAGGATCTGGACGGCGTTCAGGAGTCCTGTGCATAGGGCTCCTGGATCTTGAATGCGCAGTAGAGGATCCCGAGGACCGATGAGATGAATGGTGAGAAGCTGATTCTGTCACCATGATCGTATCCGAGTGCCTCGACGTCGAGCGCTCACTTCTAGCAGCTGACCGCTTCCGAGGAGTCGGAGGGTCATACAACCTCGACCTCGAATGTCCATGAGAGTGTGTCGACGTCGAGCGGCGATGAGCAACCGTCGACGGAGCCTCCTGCCTCGACGTCGAACGGTGGTGTCCGGTCGTCGACGGTGACCTCGGCCTCGACGTCGAGCGACGATGTCCTGTCGCCGACGCATGCTTCTCCCTCGACGTCGAACGACGATGCCCTGTCGTCGACGGAGCCTCCTGCCTCGACGTCGAGCGACGATGGTCAGTCGCCGACGTAGAGCCGTGTCTCGACGTCGAACGTCTGTGCGACGACGGCGGAGGGGTATTGGGCACCCTCGACGCCGAGCGCTGCTGCCGCACCGACGGAGACCGCGTCCTCGACGCCGATCGACGAGCCACCGTCGACGGCGGAGTCACCCTTCTTGACGCCGGTCGTCGCCCGGTTGACGACGGCGAGGTGACGTCCCTCGACGCCGGTCGTCGCCTGGTTGACGACGGCGGAGGGGTAATGGATCTCGACGCCGGCCGTTGCCCGGTTGACGGCGGCGGAGTAGCCTTCCTCGACACCGATCGCCGCCCGGTTGACGATGGCGGCCTCGATATCGTCGACGTACCTGGCCTTCCTCTAGACAGCGAGCCCGCCGTCGACGACAGCTTCGAAGAGGAAAATTCCACCTGTGGATCTTTTCTCAGCGCCGAGCTAGACGCTGAAGTAGAAGGGTGTGAAGACTTCTTCTTTGAAGAGGAATGGGTCTTCTTGGAGCCCTTCTTCACTGGAGATCTCCCTCTCGAAGCTCTGTGAGCCAGGCCATAAATCCGAATCCTCTCCCTGTCCTTGAGAGTCCTTCCTGACAGGTGCTCACAATGAGGACAGGTCTCTGGATCATGGTCTTCAGGCAAGCAAACAATACAGACCTCGTGGCTGTCTGTCTTGGCCTTCTTGCTGTTACAAGAAGGACATTTATCAAAGAGAGAAGGCATTTTTTTCTGAGGAAAATGCACCCCAAACTGCTCAAAACAAGCAGTATCTTACTTGACTAGATAAAAGACGTCGAAGTAAGAGCAAAAGTTGTCAAAAAAAGGCAATTTTTCTGTAAAAAACCAGAAAAAGTAGTTGAGCTGTGTACCAGGGTCCTTCACTGAAGGAGCCGGAAAGAACAACTGACCTAACTGCCACTCCTGAGGCATGATGGGATACAGGGGGTCATGAGTGCCTTAAAGGCAGTGTCAGTTTTTTGCTATTTAGCTACAGGTTAGCTGTTCAGTCTTGTTAACTGTGTGTTTGCAATGCAGCCTGGGAGCTTCCTATGCTTCCAGTGAGTTCTGAGAATTTCTACTGCTTTCTGAGCATTAAAACAATTCTTAAACAAACTTTGGTGTTGTTTTCTCCTGTTTCTAATGCTTATTTTTCATGTATGGTGGAAATTCCTCACAGCATATTTCAGCTCTAATGTGATTTGGCTGCTATTGCTTGTTTTTTATATATATATTGGTTATATATATATATGTGTATTTATATGTGGGGCACATATAATATAGTGTTTCCGGGGTCCCGCACATGGGCGGGAATATTCTAATGCTTATGACTATTGATGAGGATCCCCTGGAAGAGAACTTATAAATATAACTTCCCATTGGAACAAGATAGAGAAATAAAGTTTAGTATGCCTGAGCTCAGAATGTTAAAATGGATCTTTTAAAGAGGGTGATTTTCGCATTGTGTTTGAAAATACCACTTTTAGAAAGGAGGTATTTTCCTGCTTAGCCATCCAGTGTGCCTCTGCTAGGATGTGTATTTGGCTGTCCGACTGTGGAGTGAGAGGGGCTGGAGAGGTGCAGTGGCTCCAGAGAGTCTGGGTGAGTCTGGGCTGGACTGAATAGATCTGGGCTGCATTTAGAGTAGGATGCAGAGATTTCTTTTCACCTAAAAGTGTCTGGTCTGCTTTTCACAATGCGGCCTCCTGCCCTTGGCAGGAAGCTGCACAAGAGAGGACAGAACTGGTTATGACTGAGCACAGGGTTTCTATGCACAATGAGAACAAAGGCATTTTGGGGGTATAAGTATTAGACCTAAAACACCTGACCTTTAGACTACTTCTGGAATCAAGAGGAACCTTTGCCAGGGAGAAGAGGTGGAGGAACGGAGGAGAAGTACTGCCTGTTTGCTGCGTGTCTGGGGTTAGCCTGCAGTAGCTGTTTCTGCCAAGGAAAGGAGAAGGACTTGGCTGGGTGTGAGTCCCCTGCTTAAAGAACATATCAGTGGGCTTGAGTAGAGCTTACCTCCTGTTTTGAGGTCTCAGGCACACAAAGACTTCACCCCCAGCTCCACTGAACTTCCTTGCTGGGAGTTCTAACCTGCCAAGAGGTGCCTGTGAATGTGTTGAGCCTCTGGAGGTTGTTCCTGCTGTTGGGAGCTGGAAGATCAGCAAGAACACCTGTTACCAACTCCATCAGCGACGCCGCGACCTGCACCAAGGCTTTGGGCATCGCTCGTGAAGTAAACAACCCACCACCCGGCCTGCACCGCAGTTCCGACGCCCACCAACGCCTGCAGTTATCGGCTGTGTCCAATGCCAGCGCTCCCACCGACTCATTCAGCACCAGCGCCTGCATACTGTTATCGCGGCGCCAATAACCACCGAGGGTGACTCCACAAACTTGCAGACTTCGCATCGTTACCGGAACAGATGCCTCACCAATAACATAACCGTCTTCCCCTGTCCTGGATAAGACACCTCCTCGCGGACACGTCACCTAGCCTCCTCCAGGGCAACCAGGGAGCCGGTCTAGACATCGACACACACGCCTCACTTCCACAACGCCGTGCATCGTCACAGACTGAGTTTCTAAGGTACTGTTTGGGGGTCTGTGGGACTCCTTGCCTGATGCCAGACTCCTCGCAGTCGGCACCGTACTTTGGATTTATTGCCGTGACGACATCGCAATAGCCCCAGGTGGTGCTAATTGTTTTCTACAAGCTTTATTTTTGCAATAATCTTTCTAAAATCATTTTTTTTAAATACTAGTTTGTTGGATTTTTGTCGTTTTGGTCTTGTTAAGTTTAGATAAAGATACTCTATTTTCCATTTGTGGTGTTATCAATGTATTACTGTGCGTTTTGAGTACAAATAATTTACAGTTTGCTCGTGCCAAGCTACCAAGGCAGTGAACAGGAGTTATCTAAAGTGTGTATCCCCCTTACCCTGACTAGAAGCAAGGGTCCCTATTTGGACAAAGGTACCTACCTCTACCAACTAAAGACCCCCATTTCTAACAAGCCAACAGTATTTGGTTCAGATGGAATAACCTTGTGGCCAATTGACACTGATGTGTGTATGCGTAGATCTCGGGTCTAAAGTTAATAGTCTATTAGCAAATAGAGCCCACAAAAGGTGAGGGGTGGATGTTTACAAATAGTCTTAACTGCCAATCGCTCAGGGTAGCTTTTTAACGTAGCACCATTCTTTTGCTCACCATGCCACCTCAGATTAGACCCAACAATTTCATGCATTAAAGTAACTGAAGTGTACATCACACTGTTTCAATCAATCAACAGATTTGTAGAGCACTACTTGTCACCGTCCAGTTGATTAGCGAATAGCCAAGTCTTCAGGGTCTGTCGGAACTCTGGAAGAGATGGGGAGGTCCGTAGCTGAAAAGGTAGCTCGTTCCAAGTCTTTGGTGCTAGGTAGTAGACAGAGCGACCTCGTCATCGGCTACGTCAGATGCGGGGAGTGAGGGTTAGAGAAAAGGAAACGGAACGGAGGTGTCTGGTTGCTAGAATGGAAGTTAAGGCGGTGGTACAAGTAGGTGGGTCCGTAGTTGTGTAGGACCTTCAATGCATGAGTTTGAAATGACGTCTTTTCTGTACAGGGAGCAAGTGGGTTCCCTTAGGTAGGGGGTGATGTGGGTTCATTTAGGGAAATCTAGGACGAGTCTGGCTGCAACTGTCTGTATTCGCTGGAGGTGAGATGTAATCCCTGCAGAGAAAGCGTTGCTTAGTCTAGTCAGCTAGAAATGAAGGCCTAGGTGACAGCTTTCCAAACTTTTTATGTTGGTGACACAATTTTATACATTTCTGCTTTGACACGGTAATGCGAGCAAGCGTAGCGAGCAAGCTTGAACCACCTAAGGGGGTTTCAGGGGGCTTCTTCCCCTGAGAAAATTGTGAAAAAATTGTTGGCCAATGGTGCATTTTAAAGCAAATTTGAGAAACAAGAAGGTTAATAAAGCAGTTGTGAATCTGTTCTATTACAAGCTGCATTCACGTGCACATGTTCTAATCTTTAAATATATGCTGTCTAGTGCCTTAGCGCCTGAAAGTGCTTGGAAACGTGTTCATAGCTGCCAAGGTTTCAGATTGCCACGTGTGACATTTTCATAATTTCTGTTGGACTATGAGTGACATTTGATCGAGTATGAGTGACAAGCAAAATGAAGGAATGAAGAGAAGGGAAACATCAATATCCCAAATTACAACCATTTGCACAACGAGAAACTTATTTTAAGCAGTTTACTGTACAATAAGTTACGTCACTTCTTTATGAACTCCAGCCAATAAAGATCAAGTAAACATAGCCATATGTCTTTATCAGCTACAGTCTACACACTGACATTGCGGCAATTAGGAATAATTGTTTCTAGATGAGCTGAAAAGTTAATTATAGGCACAGTATTGCAGTGCTTTCTTGTCCGACTCACTGGCGCGAACAGTAATATTAGCTGCAGATAAAGATGAAATGGACACCCAGCCCTGCTGGACCGCACCGAAGGCAGCCAAAACATGATCGGCAAAATTTTGGGAAAATATTAGGATCTTTGCCACGCACAGTGATGCCCCGAGTCACTGACAACTCACTGTGTGTATCACCCACCCCAACTCTGTAGTCTACATCATGTCAGGCATTCCCTTCATGGGGTCTGACAGATTAAAGTTCCCCAAATGGCCTTAACGAGATCGGGCACTCTGACACAACATTAGCATTTATTTTGAGTTATATAGAACGAAAATAGTAGAACTTATGAGAAGTACTTGAAGTGGAGTGGCAGGCGTTGGGTAGATCGTAAGTGCTAGCCAGCTGCAGCAGCGTGGTCTGGCACGTCGGTGACTTTTCACGAATCGGCACAGGCAGCTCTGCTAAGTCAAGCAGCTGGCCGCCAGTGACCCCAGCGGCAATCCGTCTTGGTCGGTTCAGCTAAGGCTGCGGGCAGTGTTATCTGAAACACAGAAAAGGCGCGCACAGGCAGAAAGGCGCGCACTATGCCCTACCTCAGAAACTTGAACACCCGTACTTGTGAGAAGGTCAAGAATGTCAAGGCCTTCTTACGCCGTGGCCAACGGATTGATCTCCGGTCCTGCCGTTTCCACCTCGTCCCCTCATGTGCCCTGCACAGGGCACGCACACGCTTGCCTAACGGTCTCCTCCTTTCTCCACATATGTCTGGTGTACGAAACGTTGCAGTACCGGTGTCATCCCGCGACACACCCACCATTAGCAGGCGACACAGTACTGTGTCGTGACACAGAGTTTGGGAAGCTCTGGCCTAGGTGATGGTGTATTTTGAGCTTTGAGGTAGCAATTTGAATTTCTTACGAAGCAGGCAGAGGATGAAGAAGAATAAGGAGGAGGAGGAGATTGTGTTGACGTGAGTTGCCATGGTTAACTTGTTGTCCAGAATGATGCCTAGGATCCTAGTGTGGTCAGTGGGGGTAGGACCAGTTTTAAGTTCTGATGGCCACCAGGATGCATCCCATGGGGAGCTGTTTCCGAAAATCAGTACCTCTGTTTTGTCCGGGTTGAGATTCAGGCAGTTGTACTTCATCCAGTTGGTGACGTCTGTCATGCAATTGTGGAAGTTGGTCTTGGTGAGGTCTTCATAGAGGGAGAGTTAAGTGTCATCGGCATAGGATTGTGTTGGGATCTATGCTTCTTGGAATTGTGGGGATGTTGCTAGGAGGTTAGAATGTTATGATGTGAATAGCAGACAGTACAGAGGAAGCTGTGGAAGGAGCTGGAGGTCTCTTCACTTCTGACTAATAAAGACTTACTTCAACTATATAACCTAGATTGAAGATATCTTCTTTACATTGGCGACGAGGATGGGATTGAGAGGGAGGCTCTTGCTTGCACATGGGGAATTAAGCACTTTAGATATTTTCTTTGGGGTTTGCCCTTCAAAGTGCGTACAGATCATAAGCCTCTTGTACATTTATTTAAAGGAGGTAGAGGCTTGGAGGGTAATGTCACCCCTAGGATATCGAAATGGATTTTATCAGTACTTGATTATAATTTTCAGATAGAATATGTGAGAGGAGAGAAAAATGTTATTGCGGATTGTTTGTCCAGGATGCCTGTAGACTTAGTAGATCTGGTAGAAGTTGAAGACCCTGCAATTAGGTGTGATGAGATTCTTGCTTTTGATAAAAGTGATTGGGAATCTGCCATGGCTGATGATCAAATAATTCCTTTGGTTATGAAACTTGTCTCTGGGGGGTGGTCTAAGGAATCCTCCAATGACACTCGCTTGAAGGGTTATTCTAATGTGGAAGCTGAATTGAGTGTATCTGAGGGCAAGTTGTGGAGGAGAAACCGTTTGGTGCCACCGTGTAATCTTAGATCAAAGATCATAAATATTGCTCATGAAGGTCATTTGGGGAGGAACATGACCAAGAGAAGGATTCGCGAATCCTATTGGTGGCCAGGGATGGATGGTGAGATTGATGAGTTAGTCAGGAATTGTCATGCGTGTGCTGCTAGCGATAAAACGAAATTCATTAGGCAGCCTTCTCTCTCCTGTGTTGAATTTCCGGTAAGGCCCTGGGAGAAATTAGCGATTGATTTCTTGGGACCAATTTCTAAATTAGGTACTCGGAATAGATTCATAATGGTTCTTGTGGACTATCATTCTAAGTGGTTTGTAATGGAGTCCACTGAAAGTATTGACACTAAGAGAGTGATAAACTTTATGGAAAGAACATTTTTAAATGAAGGTATTCCAAAAACTTTGGTATCAGATAATGGTGTGCAGCTGGTATCAAGACAAATGAAGGAGTTTTTGGATGGCATGGGGATTTGTCATGAGAAGGTTGCATTGTTTAGGCCACAGGCCAATGGCCTTGTGGAAAGGATCAATAGATTATTGATGGAGAACATTCAGTTGTCATTAGCGAATGGTTTGGTGTGGGCTGAGGAGCTTAAGAAAATGGTCTGGTCTTATAGAATAACTCCACATTCAGTCACCGGTATCTCTCCTTTTGTCTCCCTAAAAGGGCGTGAGCCTGGTTTGAAGGAAGTTCCGGGTTGGCTGAAGAACAAAGAATGTGTGTGGGTTGACCGATCTAGTGTGAAAGATTGTGTTGTCAGTAGGCAGCGTGATTCTACAGATTCATACATTCTCAGAATGAGGGTGAAAGATCCGAATATATGTGTTGGTGATTGGGTAGTGACAAAGAAATGTGGTATTGTAACTAAAGGTGAAAGCAAATATTCTCAACCTAAACAAGTAAAGTTTGTGAAGAAAAATGTTCTCATTCTCAATGATGGTTCTGATTGGAGCTTTGGCAATGTTGCAAAGTGTAATGCTCCATAGACTTTTATTTGTTCCTGTATGCTTTATTTTTCTTTATATATTTCATTTGTACATTTCTTCTGATATTGTAATGGGGGAGATGTGTTGGGATCTATGCTTCTTGGAATTGTGGGGATGTTGCTAGGAGGTTAGAATGTTATGATGTGAATAGCAGACAGTACAGAGGAAGCTGTGGAAGGAGCTGGAGGTCTCTTCACTTCTGACTAATAAAGACTTACTTCAACTATATAACCTGGATTGAAGATATCTTCTTTACAGATATGATGTTGAGATTGTGGGTTTTGGCAATGCTGGCTAGAGGAGCCATAAGTGTTGAAAAGCGTGGGGTTGAGCGAGGATCCTTGGAGCACTCACCAGATGATTTCCTTAGAGGTGGAGGTGATGGTGGACTTTTTGCGTTCTTCCGGTGAGGAAAGAGACAATCCATCTCAGAGCGCCTTCTGAGGTGCCTATGTTGTGCAGCCTTGTGAGAAGTGTGGTATTAGAGACCATATAGAAGGCTGCAGAGAGTTCTAGGATAATTAGATCAACAATTTCTCCTCTGTCAAATAGGACTAGGATGATGATGGCGCAATGATGGCGGTCTCGGTGCGGTGGTTGCTGCGGAATCCAGATTGGGAAGAGTCCAGTAGGAGGTTCCGTTCCAGATGTGAGGACGGTTGTCGGCTTTTTTTTAATGCTTTGGCCAGGAAAGGGACAAGGGAGATCGGTTAGTACTTGTTGAGTTCGCCAGGGTCTACCGATAGTTTCTCTAGAAGAGTCTTGACTTCTGCAGGTTTCCATCCTCGGTGAAAGAGGCCGTGGCAATTGAGGTGTTGAACAAAGTGGTGAGTACGTGGATGATTCTGGCCAGGTTGAAGATGTGGTGAGGGCATGGGTTGTTGGCGCCCCTACGTGGACTTAGGGGAAAGCTGGCCGTGGAGGATGGTAGGTGAGGGTGCGCCTGAAGGTGGTTTTGCTATCTATTTGGAGTTACAAGTTGTGGTGTTCCATGACTGGGGTGATGTCATTTGTGGTGTTGCATTGGATGTATTCCTTCTGTAAGATGGTGATCCCTCAGCCAGGCCTTTTGAAGGCGAATTGGCAGGTAAAGTGGCAATGGGTGCAGATGAAAGGTCCTAACGTGGAGTGTGAGTCGGCAAAGTGACAGTGTTTGTCACAGCATCTAGGGTGGAGGGTGTAGAGCTCTTTGATAGTGCATCTTCGTGGAGAGAGGATCAGTAGTTGTGGTACAGGGTGCAGTCTAAGCACGCCAGGCGTGGATGAGCTTGTCTGTGGCACACCTTCGGCTCACCAGTGGTGCGCTGCTTCAGACTGGAACAAGAATGAACTGGAGGCCACAGGCAAGTGGCAGGCTAAGTGCCCAAGTGCCTACTGATGAGGTAGCACTGCGACCTGCACTAAGTAGGTCCTGGGGCAGTTAGGGCTTCTGCTGGAAGGACAACGGTCGAGAACCTGGGCGAGAAAACTGAGGCATCAGTGGTGTGACTGGATCCAGCTGGAATAAGCAAAAAACTGGAGGTCACAGGCAAGCGACAGGCTATGTGCCCTCTACCGCTGAGGATACACAAAGGGATGATGGATTACTTGAATTAATCTCAGCCACTGGCAATTACTCAGACTGCAATCCAATTCATTGTTAGTTTGTACACCATGCCATCTCAGTTTGGGCCCAGCCATATGCAGATAGTCCAATAGGAACAGTCTAGCCTGATCTGCCAAGCCAGGTCCTCTCTATACCGGAACAAAAGCAAACCGAGACTAGTTTCACTCTGTTTGGGGGTCTTTAGTTGGGTGTAGCTTGGTTGCAGTGGAACATTGAGCAAGGGACATACCTTGGCCCCTTACGGTATTATATCAAACACAGAAAAGGTGATGGGAGGATGTTTGCAAAACGTCTAACCACTGGTAATCACTTGGGGTAGCATTCCAACCCAGGGGAGGACCTAGTTTGATAGTTGGTTCAATAGCAATGGTCAGAGTCTATCGATTCACTGTAACATCAAATGTTATACAAGCAATTAATCAGGTATGGAACAAAAAATTATTACACCTAAAGTGTGCTATTACTTTTATTCATTACTTTAGCACAATATTGGTAGGATACCCAAGTCAAATCAATGGGTACCTAGGTTTACGAAGTATCAATACATTCAAACAGGTTCTTCAGATAATTAACGCGTGTACACGCCACACACGGCCTCTGATAGTAATTAATACTCCCCTTCCAGATGATTGCGGGATTACCACTTGAAAAGAAAGGAACCCTTGACGGTCCTCCCACAATGGCCACCCAAGGGCCTCTGATAAAGTAAGCATTTTTTAACTTGATAAGTTCCATTAGTGTGCTAAATTGAGCTCCTTTGCAACATGATACACTCATTAAGAATTATTATCCATAGGCGCTCCTGTCTCTCCTTGTCCTGAAGAAGACCCCAGCATGAGGACAGAATCTACCCTTTAACCAGGGGGTCGAAACGTAGACCAGACTATATCCATTCTCTAATCATAGGACTAATTAACGGAATAAAACGGATCCTATGTATAAGAGCATATTGGAACTACAGATCGAAATACAGACTGTAAAGGGCTTATTCTATACCACTGTGATTGTTCTAAAGTCACAACCACCTTTACCCAGTCCTCACTTCTTTCCCATCACACCTATCCCACCTAACTGTTTCCCTGTTTCCATCACTTTGAGCGCGTCGAAAATGTTAATATTTGGTATAAATTTTGTTGTCTCCTCCACATGAAGCTCTATAGTATTATATCCATATGAGAGCAATGCCCGCAGGCATTTATGTAATTCAATGAAGTAATTGAATGTCGTATTTTCTATGTTTGAATGTATTGATACTTCGTAAACCTAGGTACCCATTGATTTGACTTGGGTATCCTACCAATATTGTGCTAAAGTAATGAATAAAAGTAATAGCACACTTTAGGTGTAATAATTTTTTGTTCCATACCTGATTAATTGCTTGTATAACATTTGATGTTACAGTGAATCGATAGACTCTGACCATTGCTATTGTACCTACCGTTACTGACCCAGGTCAGAGTTCTTAGGGTATACCCCATTGAAACTCACTAGTTTGATAGTTGGGCTGGACTGTTCCCATGAGGAGCAGGGTCGAGACCGATTTGCATATGTTTGGGTAAAACTGAAGTGGCTTGGTAAACAGAAGTATGATCCGAGCAGCTGCCAGTGGTGGACAAATTACAAGCATTCTTCCCATCATTTTTCGGAAATAATCCAGATCCCAGATATAACATTCTATTATGGATGTGACTATGTATAGTGTTGCCAGATTATACCAAAGATGAGTGACTCATTCCAGTCTGAATGTCATGAAAGAACATCTGTAAAAGCTTAGCAAATACTTGAATTTAAGTAATTTCCTCCTGGATCTAAATCCCGAATAAAAATGTAAGATGTTTATATACCCTAATTGAGGAAATAGAAATTTTTAGGTAGCTAATGTGTCCCCCACTCGCACCCTGTCCAAACACACGTGTCCCCTGTATGTCATGTAATTCCTTTTCCGTGCCTGCTAGAAAGACGCATATGTATTTGCGTCCAACGTTAACATGTCAGTCATACAGTTCTCCAAGAATATCACGTTAATTAGGCTTCTAGGCCTATGGTGCCAACGTCTTTACATGGTCCACTTTTGATTCTCGCACACGTTTTCTTCATGTTTTCTGGCCCAGTCGAGCCAGACCCTTAATCGAGGCTCCGAGTTCTTTTCTGCCTCTGAAAGCTGCAGTTTAGGTATGCATCCCTGACCTCTGCCTTACTTTCTGCTCAGACGAGCGGTGCCCGGCTCGGCCTGGTCTGCTCGCCAAGACGATGTTTTACCTACAAGTTATCTGCTCAGCCTCCTCGAAAACACATTCCAGTCTAGTGAAATAGGTAAACATATTCACGGCTGCAGTGCAAAGGGCCCTGCCTTCCTGTCTCCATGCAAGTAATTTACTGCTCCCATTACCACGGTAGGCCCATGGCCCCCGCACTTCACATGAAGATCCATATGCACGCACTAGCATTCAGTGATGAACGGCCTCTGCCCGAGAGACCTTTTACTTCAGACACTACATCCTCCAAACATAAGATACCAGATATGCTATAAGTGCAGGTCGTTCTGACATCCCAGACATTAGTCTCCTCTACTAGTGCTAAAGTCAAAGCCCCCAGCTCTCCCCGGTTACACGTCATGCTCAGTTGCGCGCGCATGTATGCCACAAGTTTCTGCTGATTCTGCAAACTTTCTCTACAGCATCCACCCACATGTGACGTTTCTCTGACATGTCGGGTACACGCCCATGTGTACGCCTTCGTGCACACCTCCTGTTACGCACATGTGTTCTTATCTCTCTCTTTTCACCTGTTACGCCTACTGTATTCATTTCAATTATACTGTTTTACTATATATAATGTGTGATGTTAATAAAATGTTGAATGTCCCTTCCTGAACCTTAGTGGTGATGGAACCCGATGTCCCATGCCTCGAGGCATTCCATTAAAGCCCGTATGACTCAGATACCACGGACTCTGCCTCTCATTTGATTGAGCTATCCTTATTGTCATTTAATATAATCAAAAATTGTACGGTAAAATTATTTACCACATAATTCTGGCGCCCGAATAGGGACCCCCCCTTCCCCACTCGCCGGCGATGTAACGCAGGCCCCTGACCCCTTCTACAGCTGCGACGGAACCAGTGCACTCCTGCGGGTTTTCCTGCTATCTCCCTCGGGCCCACGGAGGAGACGGAGACTGCGGTCCGGCATCCAGACGAGGCGGTGAGGAATGCGGAGGATCCCGGCCAGAGCCCCAAGTCGAGAGAGCAAGGTCCGAGGTATCCGGAGGCCCACCTGTTCCGAAGCGCATGCGTAGTAGCAGTCAGACGTCGTAGTCCAGTCCAGTCCAGTTTCTGAGGCCTTCAGTTTTTGCTTCCCGGTAAGTACCGTTGTTGGGAACGCATCTAGACGGGTCCATTAATTTGTGCCCGGTCAAGACAGGTCTGGGTCCACAGACTTGGTCCAGACGTGTTCACTTAGGTGGACACGGTATGACGTGTCTCTTAATGGGACCGGTACTGTCTGTACTGTTTTAGCAGTGCATCTAGAAATTCAGTGATTCAGTATTCTAGTACTGTATCTCGAGAATTCGGTATTCATATGTCTTCTATGTACCAGGTAATATCCGTCTGAAATGTTTTAATGTGGTTTAATGTCGTGGTGTGAATGACTGTTTTGCTGTTCATTACTGTGTTTGTGTTCACGTTTAAATCAGTCCGAAAATGCCACTGTTCTCGAAATTACGTCAGTTAGGAACTAGGAAAGGGATACTCGAAGAAGCAGTTGCCGTCCTGCCTAGGGACACTCCTGGACATTTTATGTACCATAAGCATGGCTTAGATGCCATACTGTACCTAGATTTGTGGGTGGATTATACTAAAGATCTGGAAGAGAAGTATAGATGGCCTGTCTCAGGGACATGGGATGCTGATTGCATCATGAGAGTAGAAGAAGCATTATGGAAAAAGAAAGCCAGACAATCACAGAAAGATGCCATAGAATTATGGCGTAAAGAAGCGCATAGAAGAACAGAGAAAGAAATCAGGAAAGCAGAGAGAAGTAGAGAAGAATCTGAAAAAGCTAGAGAAAAAGAGTTACTAGAAGAAGGAGAACGAGTCAGAATAGAACAACAAGACAGACAAAGAAATGCCCTTATCACAGGCATGTATCCTGTTCTCGCCGAGGGCCTGCCCAAGGCGACCCCGGAAGTACCCCGTAACTTGCCACCACCATTGGTTCCGACTAAATTACGTCATAAACAGACCGCAGCGGACATTTTCCTTTCTTCCTATTTAGATGATGTAGCTCCAGGGTATACCAATGTACGTGTACCTGTACCACCTGCTAATAATGTACAGCAGCCTATCCAGTCTGCTCAAGACAGGACCCCTCCACGTCTCCAAGACTCGACTACCGCACCTATTGTCACTTCCCCTACTGCTACTGCTACTGTTCCTTCTGCTATTGGTCCTACCAATCCTTTTGCGACAGATGCAACCCAGAGTCCGCCTCCATTACACATACCTCCTTTACCCGCTATGACACCAGTAGGTACAACACAGCCAGTTCATGTTTTCGCTTCCGCTTCAGGAGGCACAACAGGAGGTCTCTCCCATCACACCCCGCCTCAAGTAAAACGAGTGACACTTAGAGAACTAGCATTACAACGTACACCCAGAGCAGCGACATTTGCCGCCCTTAAAGAGTACATTACAGATTGCAGATATGATCCAGTACCAGGTGAAGATGAGATGATACTATACTCACTACGTTTACGGCGAGTCACAAACTATTTGGTTCTTCTACCACATATGGAAGAACATCTAGATAACATATATAATTTCATTAGAACAGGGGAGAAACCAGAATGCATTCACGAAGCCATGGCACGAAATAAGGTCGAGACACAAAAAATGATCTTACAGTTTTTGATAAATTGTTTGATAAGGGAACGGGATCGGCCAGGTACAAGCAAAGAAGAAATGGGTATCCTGATTAAGTGGAGTAACAATATAGCTGACGGTAAACATGATACACAAGGTTGTATAGAAGCCATGTACAGAAAAATCCGTAAAGAAATTGTACTAATACACAAAAGGGAAAAAGCAGCTAGGGAAGCCGAGAAAGAGGACGATGAAATCACAGAGGATGAAGACGTAGATGATACAGAAGCAGACACAGGTAGGATAGCGTACGTAGGTAGAACAAGACCTTTTGACAGACCCATACGCCCAGAAAGCAAGAAACGTTTTCTTTCTCCCATACCAGAACAATGTTCTCTTGAACATTTATTTCAAGACACTGATAAAGTACTAAAACAACGAATAGGTTACAGTGAACTTAGCACCATGCGTGAACAAGAACTTGCATGATCAGCAGTACAATGGGCTGGAAATAACAGCGTATATAAGGATGATTCAGTAGCGCAAACATTTTTGACTCTTTCCCCAGACGAACAGCGACTAGCTGGTATGTACACGATCCAGCATCTCATTACATTATATGAGAGTCAGCATTCTGATCCAGGTCCCCTATATAATATATTGGAAGAATTACTGCTAAAAAGATGTAGAGGCCTAGGTACCGATTTAATTAACATCATTCTAGAACAACGCCATAAATACAGAACTTTCCTGACTCCACATTTCGTTCCTGTTCCACCCCCAGTAAGTCAACCATTTTACATAGACAGACAGAATCCCTTACGAGAAGTTCATCCCGTCCAGACCCCAGGGGGTGAGCTTCAACGAGTATTCGTATACACACCCTTGACTAAAATGGAACTATTGGAAATGAAGAAATTAGTGCCCTGTCATGATAAAGATCCAGCAGGGTTCCACCGTGAGTTAAAAGACATGCTACTCATGGGAGATTACACGTATTCCGATATTATTAAAATGTTAAAGGTATTGTTGCCTGCCTGCATTCTCGAAAAACTCAAAGAAAAAGAATGGGAGGTGGGAGATATAAAGATTAATTGGACTGAATTAGAAGACGAAGAAAACAGACGAGTCCCAGGTACGGGTCTTGGGGACAAAGCTAAAGCATTACCAGGATTATTAGTTCAGGTCTTGCCGAGGTTATTGGCAATTAAAAAGGAAGACTGGGATGCAATCTCAGCCTGCAAACAGAAACAAGATGAAGACACTAGTGATTTTTATTCCAAGTTTGATAAATGTTTCATTATTAATAGCGGCCTGAAAACAAGTAGTGAATCATATCCACATCTTTTTGTAACCAAATTAGTCGAGAATTCCTTACCACAAGTTAAAAATAGAGTACTGAAAGTCGAGAGTACATGGCAAGCAAATACCCCTTCTCAAATGTTACAAATGCTACAGTACCACCAGAACCGAATTAGAGAGGAACATGATCACGAAAAGAGACGTATGAAAGACACGAAAATGAAAGTACTAGTTGCTCAGTCTGTTCCAGCTGACGGTCAGAAAAAGGGTACAGCACCGCCAGGTCATTCTGCAGCTCCTGTTAAAGGGAATTGTAACTATTGTAAACAGCCAGGTCACTATATCAACGAATGTACCGTTCTGAAATATAATATTGCTACAGGCAGGACGAAAGAAAGACCGCGTCCTCCCAGACAAGAACATGTTCCACAGAATATTTCACAGAATACGCAACCTCCACAGAATACACAACAGACAGTAGCTGTACCCCAACCCCAACCTATTGCTGCCACGCAACATGTCACACAGCAAATGTACCAGTATGCACAGTCAGATTACCCTGATTATCAGCAGTACTCATGAAACAGCCTAGAGAGGGAGGTTGGCTTGCCTCTTATCGAGGTTCCTGTAGATCAAGAGGGTCCCTATGTACATAGTCAGGTATTAGGGAAAGACAGAAAATTTTTGATTGACACAGGGGCGAGCAGAACTACCATCAGTCATGACGAGGTTCCAGGGGCACCCCTCTCAGGCTCACAGAATGTTTCTCTGGGTTTTTCAGGAAAGCCTATTGTTAACGAAGTGTCAAAGCCAGTTTCCCTAGAAGTTGGTCCATTGTCCCGTACTACAGACTTGTTACTTACAAAAGCATGTCCTGAAAATCTGCTTGGTATTAAAACATTGAAAGCTCTAGGAGCAGTAATATGTTGTTCTCCGGAAGGAGTGAGATTGTTTTTACGTGATTTCAAAGGCCATTATGTGTTGAGAGATTTTGATCCAAGATTGCAAAATGTACCACAGCATTTATGGGCACAAGGTCCGACTGATGTAGGTTGTATGCACATTACACCTTATCGTGTTACACTCAAGCAAGGAGTTGTACTACCCAGAATCCAACAATATAAATTGCCACCCGAGGCTGTAGCAGCCTTGCTGAAAATTATTGACGAACTGATTGCCCAAGGAGTAGTTATAGAAACTGACTCCAATGTATGTAATTCTCCAATCATTCCGATTCTTAAACGAACTGACCCAAATGCACCACCAGTCTACCGATTGGTGATTGACCTTCGCGAATTAAATAAATGCATCATTCCTCAGTACCCAGTAGTGCCAGACATTTCTTCCTTATTGACTGCCATTGATTCCGAAGCTGCGTTCTTTACTGTAATCGACCTCAAGAACGCCTTCTTTAGTGTCCCCATTCATCCGGAAAGCCAGTATCTTTTCGGATTCTCTTTAAATGGCCGAAGCTTCAAATTTGTACGTGCACCTCAAGGGTTCACGGAAAGTCCTAGTATTTACAGTCAAGCCCTGAAACGACAACTAGATGGTATTCACATGCCTACTGATACTGCTCTGCTGCAATACGTTGATGACTTATTAATAACAGCACGGACCGAACGTGACTGCAAGCGCGCGTCACTGACTGTCTTGTATTTCTTGGCCGAAAAGGGGCATAAAGTGTCCCCTTCGAAGCTACAATTCTGTGCCCAGCAAGTGGTATACCTTGGGCACTTGCTGTCCAAGTGGGGGAGACAGTTGACACCAGAACGCATTCAGTTAATTGCACATTTGCCACAACCCAAGACACAAAAGGAGGTGCGGGCCTTCATTGGCCTCACTTCTTACTGTAGACAATGGATCCCTCAGTACGCATATCTAGCGAAACCACTCATACAGTTGACAACACAGGAGGCAGCGACTTAGACTGTCCTCCCTTGGACTCAGGAACACACACAAGCTTTTGAAGAATTGAAGAAAGCCTTATGTCAAGCACCTGTTTTAGCAACACCATGTTATAGCAAACCTTTTACACTTTTTGTTACTGAACGCGATGGCACAGCATTATCTGTACTCACACAAGATCAAGCAGGACACAATAAGCCTTGTGCTTATTTTTCTAGTACATTGGATCCAGTGGCCCAGGCGCTGCCTGCGTGCCTCAAATCAGTTGCAGCGACAGCTCTAGCAATCAGACAAAGCGACTCAATAGTGTTAGGACATCCCCTGACAGTACAAGTTCCACACTCCGTGGAAGTTCTTCTGAACCGAACCCAGACACAACACTTGACCATAGCAAGACTGACAGGATATGAATTGACATTGTTTCAGCCACACATAGAGATCAGACGTTGCAATACATTAAACCCTGCCACATTGTTACCCTCGAGCACTATTGACCCAACACCACATGACTGCGTAGAAGTCATCAATACTGTAACGAAACCTAGACAAGACTTAACAGACATTGCATTACCCGACCCAGACCTGACACTTTATGTGGATGGTTCATGTATGAGAACAAACACAGGAGAGTTAGTGGCCGCCTATGCAGTGACCACTGAGACTGAAGTCATAGAAACACATCGTATTGACACATTGTCTGCTCAAGCAGCAGAACTCATTGCTCTGACCCAAGCCTGTATCCGAGCCAAGAACCGGAAAGTAAACATATATACCGATTCACAGTATGCATTCGGAGTTGTTCACGACTTCGGTATCCTCTGGCAAGAGAGAGGTTTTTTAACTTCTCATGGCGCCAAGATACAGCATGGTCCCCTCATTCAAGCTCTATTAAAAGCGATACACTTACCTGCATCCATTGCTATCATGAAGTGCAAGGCACATACGAAAGTCACTGACACCATTTCCCAGGGTAACGACCTGGCAGATCGAACAGCTAAACTCACAGCTCAGACTCAAACAGACATTCCAACGGACACGACAAAGACTGAAGTATCATCACAGACACATTGTATGACAGTGAAGGATCCCACTCTAGATGTACTCGACATACAGACACATGCCACCCTAGACGAAATCAAGAAATGGACTGAACAAGGAGGGATCCAGACAGATCAGGGATGGATGACGAAGGGAAGAGCCACATGGTTCCTCCCCGACTCTATGGTTCAAATTATCATTAATACAGCACATAGTCCAGCACATTTAGGAGAAAAAGCCATGTTAGACAGCATTCAAAACCTCTGGTTCAACAAGCATTTACGTGCAGCAGCAAAACAGAAAGTGCGTACCTGTATGATCTGTTGTCAGTTCAATCCAGGCAAAGGCATTCCCGTGGAACAAGGTGGATTCTATCCTCCTGACCATCCTTTTGAAGTCCTCCAGATGGATTATATCCAGATGGACCGATGTAGAGGATTTAAATATATCCTCGTAGTTGTATGTGCCCTTTCCAGATGGACAGAAGCATATCCAGTCCCAGATTACACTGCCGCGACCACTGCCAAGCAGTTGGTTCGTGAATTTTTCCCGCGATACGGCTTGCCCCGTGTCGTGTACTCAGATAATGGACAGCCATTCTCGTCCGAGCTTATGAAACAGGTATCACTCCTGTTAGGTTACCAGTGGAAATTTCACTGTGTACGACACCCCGAAGCAGCGGGTCTAGTCGAGCGTCACAACCAAACTCTGAAAACACGATTAGCAAAGGTCTGTGCAGAAAAAGGTGTAGATTGGATAGTAGCCTTGCCAGTTGCCCTCTTCTATATGCGCATGGTAGCTCATTCTAGAACCGGACTATCTCCTTATGAGGTAGTCTTCGGCCGACCTCCCAATATGTGGGGAACGCCTATGCCTCGTAGAATAACCGATGTCGACAGTACTATGCTGACAGATTACCTAGCTTCCTTGATGTCTGCACTACTATCTTGTCGTTCACAGGTCGCGGCTGCCTTCCCGGACAACACCCAAGTAAAACCGCATGAAATCGTTCCTGGGAATTTTGTTTACATCCGCAACTTCGACCGCACAAGCCCTCTGGAGCCGAGGTGGAAGCAGCCAAAGCTGGTGTTGATGACGACGAGGACCGCAGTAAAGCTGGAAGGTCGCAAGGGGTGGCTCCACTCTAGCCACGTGAAGCGGTTTTACGGACTGTGTCCAGAGACTGAAACAAAGGACTGCCCCCTTTCAGACACTGACTCTAAACTCCCCCTGCTAGAAAAAACTCCCCAACAGGAGTACCGAGCAAAGTTGAGGTCTAGTAAGTCAGACAGCGTTTAATTGTTTAAGTCCCACTCGGGTGAAGCGGTTAGACAGGTTTCTGACATGAATAAGATAGACCCAAGTAGTCAGAGAGATAGGCGAATCGAAAAGAGAGAACAATATTGCAAAAACTAGCATAGTAGATGTATCATAACATTAATGTTCATGTTTATTCTGAGCATTTCGATAATATGTACAAGCTTCATGTTACATGAATTCTTTCCTTCTTTTGGTTCACATGCACATAATTCCTCTAATGACTCTGTAGAGCACACTTTCAGTGACCTGCCCCCTCATGAATTATCCTATCGATTAGCAATGCGCAACAATACATTCATTCGTATGTTACACCATAATCACCAGACCAGCAATGCCACCAATTGCTGGGTATGTGGCCGACTCCCACCTTATCAGAAATACAAGGGAGCTCTGCCTCTCTTTCCCTACCCGTTTACACATAATGGTTCATGTGGAGCATGGTTTGCTCTAATGTCTTCTTTAGACAGTAAGTCCAAAGTTTCCCAAGGCAAATGGATATGGGGGAACCTGAATACAGTTATGAATAAAGCATGTTTCCCAGACGCAGAAGGTCTTCCCCAAAGGAGAGGGACCGACCTAGAAAATGAAGTGTATGAATTAGGTAACTTTTCCCTCAATCTCATGATCCTGAACGTCCAGTCCGAGACTAATTCGAACTTGCCGTTTATAACAGTTTTACCAGTGAAAGGCGAACTATGCGTTAGAAAGAATGGTTCAGTACATCTAGGACACAGTGCTTGTAATACTGTGGTCGAATTCAGCGATAAAGGAAAGTCTACTTTCAAAGCCTCTCGCCATTCTTATTTTATTTGTGGTGTAGCCGGGGTAGGGGGGCTTGGGACGCTTTCGGTGGTGACAACCTCTGGCTCAACAGACACTTGACCCGTATATCTTTTTAAACTCGGTTTTATTTTTAAGGTGCGTCTTGTACGGAACGTAAGTCTCTCCCTCGCAAACTCTATTTTATCCATGGTGATGGTCTTCGGGGCACGCAGGGCAACAGATATGGAAATCCCCAGTATTCAGAGGTAGATGTAGGACGAGTGGTTTCTTCTTGGTAAGCAGCTTGAAGGTACTTCAGGCAAGGTATAGTCTCCGGCGTTACTCTCCCCGGTATATCCACATGGAAGAAAGAAAATGGACAGAGGGAGGCCGTTAGTTGTTTTGCCTGACAAGTTTCTGCACCCAAGGGTTTCCCGTGGTTGTGAGGGACACCAGTGTATATTACAAACACGCTAGTGATTCGGTGAATATACGGTAGGGAAGAGTGAGGAACTGCGGGGTAGGTGCGGTTCGGGTACGGGAATGAGATAAAGAAAGGGAACGGGAAACAGAGGTTAGGCATGTACAGGGGCTTTTTATACTATTCACACGGGGCACTCTTTCTCCCCACCCAAGCCGCCCAATGCCGCCGTACCTGGCTAAGCCACACTCCTCCCTCGGGAGTGTGGCACGGCGGAACACAGGGTCGTTGGCCTCCTGGCTTTCCTTCTTCTTTTCGCCTTCCGTTCTCTCCTTCGTCTTCTTCCTCCGTTTGGTGCTCCTCGCGTCCTCTGTCCCTTGGCTCGCCGATGACGTCACACGCCGCGTACAGGGCTTCCCCCGTTTTCACCCATCCAGGACCGTCGACGTCAGTGGTATGCGGGTCCTCCGGGAAGTCATCATACGCCCACTTAAAGGGTTCTGTGGACGTTTCTTAGGTTTGTTCCACGTCCCAATCACCCCTCGCAGTTGCAGTCTGTGAAGTAGAAGGGGTACAATCAGGAATCCACCATTCATCTCGGCAACCCGACCCGGCCCAGTTACACTGCTCCCCCCTAGGATTCTCCCGATCGGGGAGAATGGGTGATCTCGACAGGAAGTCTGCATTGCCATTATGGACTCCTTTCCTATGAACTATGTTGAACGAAAATGGCTGTAGGAACAGAAACCACCTCAATACTCTGGAGTTTTGTGACATGTTTTTCTGCATCCACTGTAGCAGAGCATGGTCCGAAAACAGCGTAAATGTTTTCCCCTCCAGGTAGTACCTTAATTTGTCTACTGACCAGCGGATCGCCAGGCATTCCTTTTCAATCGTGGGGTATTTACATTCTCTCGGATGTAGCTTTCGACTAATAAAGAGAATGGGGTGTTCCAACCCATCATCACCCGTTTGCGACAACACTGCCCCAATTCCCACGTCCGAGGCGTCAGTGGCCAGGGAGAAGGGTTTGTTAAAGTCCGGTGGAATCAGGACGGGGCTGGATGTGATCGCTGTTTTCAATTGTTCGAAGGCTAAACAGGCCTCTCTAGAAGGATTCTTCCCTAGGTTGTTTTTGGAATTGTTTTTCAGGAGGTCTGTCAAGGGGGCCGCGGTCTCTGCAAAATTCATGACGAACCGTCGGTAATATCCTATTAGACCTAGGAATGCACGCAGTTCTTTTTTTGTGGCTGGGAAGGGGGTGTTGGTGATAGCTTTTATTTTCTCCTCCTGAGGAGCGATGACCCCCTCGCCCAACATGAATCCCAAGTACTTCACCCTAGGGAAGGCCGCCCTTGATTTCTTCGAGTTTATGTGCAGGCCTGCATTTTGTAGGGCCCGTAAGATGCTGGCTAAGTGGTCAAGATGCTCCTTCCAGGTCTTGCTAAATATGACTTTGTCATCTAAGTACACTGAACTGTACTTGATGTGGGGAGCTAATACAGTGTTCATAAGTCTCTGAAATGTAGCCGGGGTTCCATGGAGCCCGAAAGGTAGTACTGTAAACTCAAACAATCCATCATCCGTGGCAAACGCTGTTTTGTGCCTGTCTGTTTCTCGCAGGGGCACCTGCCAGTACCCCTTAGTTAAGTCCAGAGTTGTGATGTATCTGGCCTCTCCGATTCTCTTGATGAGTTCATCAACTTGTGGTATCGGAAAGGCATCAAATGAAGAGATGGCGTTCAGGGCACGAAAGTCCACACAGAACCGGGTGGACCCATCCGGTTTTGGAACCATCACTATGGGTGACGCCCAGTTGCTACGTGATGGTCGGATGACCCCTAGCTGTAACATGTCCATGACCTCTTTTTTTACGTCGGCTCTCCTGGCTGCCGGAATGCGGTATGCCCTTTGCTTCACTACCTTGCCAGGTTCAGTTTCTATACAGTGCTCAGCTAAATGAGTGCGACCTGGCACATCCGAAAACATCGGTGCAAACCGTTGTAGAGTTTGCAAGAGCTCTTCCTTTTCAGTGTCTGTCAATTCAGGATTGATGGGCAGCTTATCGAGGGTAGTACCCTCGCCTCTTGACGGTAACGTCAAGTTTGCCGCAATGGGTGGGGGTCCTATCCATTTTTTTAACAGATTGATATGGAAGGTTTGTTGCCTTCCCGGGGTGATTTGAAGCCGATAGGTTGTTTTGCCTATGGTCTCCATGACCTGGTACGGTCCCTTCCACTCACTTCTGAATTTTTGACTGGACGACGGGAGAAGCACTAATGCCCAGTCCCCCTTGTTCAACATCCGCCATTTCTTGCCTTTGTCATACTGGTGTCTCTGATTCCCCTGGGACCTCTCCAGGTTGGAATATGCCAGGTCCCTGAGTTTACCCAGCCGGGATTTCAACTGATTGGTATAGTCCAATAGTGACCTCTGTTCCGCCTCCCCTTCTTTTTCCCAGGCCTCCTTCGTGATTTCTAAGAGCGACCTAGGTTGTCGGCCATATAACAACTCAAACGGGGAGTACCCCAAGCTACTCTGTACCTGGGCCCGCAACACGTAGAGAGCCAACGGTAACAACTTGTCCCAGTCTTTGTTTTCGGCCATCAACATTTTCTTTAACGTGGATTTGAGAGTACGGTTGTATCTCTCAACCAACCCATCCGTTTGTGGATGGTAGGCCGAGGTGCGTATGTGTTTCAGTTCCAGAGTCTTACAAACTTCTGCCATCATTTTTGACACAAAGGGCGTCCCCTGATCCGTGAGGATCTCCCTCGGGAACCCCACCCTTGAAAACAATTCGATTAATTTATCTGCTACATTCCGTGTTGTCGGAGCACTAAGAGCAAAAGCTTCGGGAAACCTGGTGTTATAATCGACAACAAGAGCATAGGTGTGTCCTCTGGAGGTACGAGGTAGGGGACCAATGAGGTCCATTCCCACTCTTTCAAAGGGATTGCCAATGATGGGTAATGGTTGGAGGGGTACTGCTGGAGGTCTACTCATGTTTTTCTTTTGGCATACCTCACACTGTCTACAGTATTCTTCTGAGGTTTTATAAATGCCAGGCCAAAAGAACAATCTTGTGATGTTTTGTAGGGTCTTTTCTGCCCCGCTATGTCCTGCCGTTAGGTGGGTATGTGCATAGAACAATATCTGTTCTCTAAAGTCTTTTGGGACTACTAACTGAGGGGAATCACCTGCCTTCCCTTCCCTGTACAACAGTTCATTGATGAACCATGAATCTGGGATACCCTTGGGACGGTGTGGTTTCATTTACATGGGCTGCCTCCCATGCATTCAGGAGCGTTGGGTCATTGCTTTGTGCAAATTTGAAACTCCTGTCTATCTCCCAAGGATCGGTTGTGATAAATGCTTCTCTTGGTAGTTCCAACTGCTTGCGGAAGAGATTCAAAAAGTCAGGATTATCTAACCCCAGGATTAGATCTTCAGGCAACGACTCTACCACCCCTACCTTCACTACACAAGGTTCACCACCCAGGGGCCTAAGAGGAAGATGAGCCACCGGATAAGGTTTCACGTCACCATGAACACATCTAATGTGTACCGTCAGGTCAGGGCCCATCTGGGAGGGTAGTAGGTGCAGTTTTTTCATGACTGATTGTTTACAACCGGAGTCTAGAAGGGCTTTTATGCATTTACTGTTCACTATTACCCTTGCGTAGAAGGAGGGTCCCATCTCCGCTGTGTACATCACGGCTTTCGGTATGTAGCCGACCTCCATAGGTTCCTCGGTTGTTCGTTTCCGGGGACACATTCTAGCTATGTGCCCCCACTCTCCACAGTCAAAGCATTGAGGGCCTCTTTGGAATGGAGGCTCATATCTTATGGGGCGGGGTTTCAACGGTTCTGGTGCTGGTTTTGATTTTTTTTCAGGTTTTGCCAGCCCCATAGGTCCTTTGTTGCCTTTGTCCGTATCCCAAGGGAAGGCCCGCGGCATTGCTCTATTGTAGTTCGATGCCATTTCAATGGCCTGATCAGCGGTAAGGCCTGAATGTTGTCTGAGCCACCGCTGAGTGCCATATGGCAAGGCTTCCATGGACTGTTCCAGGTATATGCTGGACATTACTTCCTCTTTGCTCCTACTTTCAGGTTTCAGCCATTTGTCGGCGGCCATTTTTAACCGCAAGTATAATGTCTTGGGGTGTTCCCCAGCTACCCCCTTTTCTTTTCTGAAGCGCAGTCTGTAGGCCTCTGCGTCTAGCCCCAGATGGTCCAGGATTACTGCCTTGATGGTCGCATACGGGGTTATTCCCGCATGGTTGGCTGCTTGTGCCTCACCAGACAGTAATGGAGCCAGAAAAAATGGCCACTTTTCCTCGGGCCATCCACATGCTCTGGCTGCTCGTTCAAAGTTAAGAAGGAACGCGTCGGGATCTTCCCCTGGCACGTATTTTTGTAACTGCATTCCGGAGGGATGGGGTCCAAATCCCCGTCGCTCTGTTGGGGTAGGCACCCCGGGGTTCTGTACTACCTTGTGTAACCCCTCGAGTTGGGCCGTAATGGTATTTTTGAACATGTCCCTGTCAGCATCCGCAGCCGACATTTGTTGGCTGATAGCCCATTCCAGTTTCTGTTGGCCTTCAATAAGTTGTTGCACCACTTGTTCCATGGCTGCTGTTTGAGTGGAGGGGCTAAATCCCACTTCTGACACCAATGTAGCCGGGGTAGGGGGGCTTGGGACGCTTTCGGTGGTGACAACCTCTGGCTCAACAGACACTTGACCCGTATATCTTTTTAAACTCGGTTTTATTTTTAAGGTGCGTCTTGTACGGAACGTTAGTCTCTCCCTCGCAAACTCTATTTTATCCGTGGTGATGGTCTTCGGGGCACGCAGGGCAACAGATATGGAAATCCCCAGTATTCAGAGGTAGATGTAGGACGAGTGGTTTCTTCTTGGTAAGCAGCTTGAAGGTACTTCAGGCAAGGTACAGTCTCCGGCGTTACTCTCCCCGGTATATCCACATGGAAGAAAGAAAATGGACAGAGGGAGGCCGTTAGTCGTTTTGCCTGACAAGTTTCTGCACCCAAGGGTTTCCCGTGGTTGTGAGGGACACCAGTGTATATTACAAACACGCTAGTGATTCGGTGAATATACGGTAGGGAAGAGTGAGGAACTGCGGGGTAGGTGCGGTTCGGGTACGGGAATGAGATAAAGGGAGGGAACGGGAAACATAGAGGTTAGGCACGTACAGGGTCTTTTTATACTATTCACACGGGGCACTCTTTCTCCCCAACCAAGCCGCCCAACGCCGCCGTACCTGGCTAAGCCACACTCCTCCCTCGGGAGTGTGGCACGGCGGAACACAGGGTCGTTGGCCTCCTGGCTTTCCTTCTTCTTTTCGCCTTCCGTTCTCTCCGTCTTCTTCCTCCGTTTGGTGCTCCTCGCGTCCTCTGTCCCTTGGCTCGCCGATGACGTCACACGCCGCGTACAGTGCTTCCCCCGTTTTCACCCATCCAGGACCGTCGACGTCAGTGGTAGGCGGGTCCTCCGGGAAGTCATCATACGCCCACTTAAAGGGGACTGTGGACGTTTCTTCGGTTTGTTCCACGTCCCAATCACCCCTCGGAGTTGCAGTCTGTGAAGTAGAAGGGGTACAATCAGGAATCCACCATTCATCTCGGCAACCCGACCCGGCCCCGTTACAGTGGTCACACCGCTTATGTACATCTGCCCCTTGATTGGGATGGGACGTGCTACATTGCATTCCTATTACCACCTGTTTTCCTAGCCCCACCTGATTATCATCGAAATATACGCCTTATGCATGTCAGACACAGAAGAGACCTTCCTCCTGTTATTGATGATTCCGAATCAGCATGGGACCAGTATAAGGATTATGTTAAAGGATACTTCTGGTTCATAGGTCCTGTCCAGAACAGTAAGATAATACGCAGGTTAACAAGAACCCTTGAAGTAGTAGTGAACGAAACTACTTTTGCATTAGGTAACCTGACCGAAGAGCAATCTGCTATGAGAATTGTTGTTCTTCAAAATAGTCTTGTCCTTGACGTCATCCTGGCAGATAGGGGCGGGGCTTGTAGAGTGATCGGATCCAGTTGTTGCATGTTTATTCCTAATAACGCGCCATCCGTGTATAAGGCCATAACACGGCTGCATGAAATTGCTCACCTGATACACCAGAATCCAGGCACCTGGACTTGGTCCGGTTGGCTCTGGAGTGTAATGTCCGCCTGGGGATGGAAATTGCTATAATTCCTAGGAATAATACTACTTATCCTATTCAGTTGTTGTCTCTGTCTGCAATGTGGGCCAGCGATTTGCGGCTTGTGCGCCACAGCTTGTATTCCCAGTCCAAGTTCCCGTATGATAAAAGATGAACAAATGATGTTGTATGAACAGATAGATGGTCTCATGAGAATAGATATATCCTAAAGGGTGTAGTAGGGGCCAAGGAGGGAATGAGGAAATACAAATTTTTAGGTAGCTAATGTGTCCCCCACTCGCACCCTGTCCAAACACACGTGTCCCCTGTATGTCATGTAATTCCTTTTCCGTGCCTGCTAGAAAGACGCATATGTATTTGCGTCCAACGTTAACATGTCAGTCATACAGTTCTCCAAGAATATCACGTTAATTAGGCTTCTAGGCCTATGGTGCCAACGTCTTTACATGGTCCACTTTTGATTCTCGCACACGTTTTCTTCATGTTTTCTGGCCCAGTCGAGCCAGACCCTTAATCGAGGCTCCGAGTTCTTTTCTGCCTCTGAAAGCTGCAGTTTAGATATGCATCCCTGACCTCTGCCTTACTTTCTGCTCAGACGAGCGGTGCCCGGCTCGGCCTGGTCTGCTCGCCAAGACGATGTTTTACCTACAAGTTATCTGCTCAGCCTCCTCGAAAACACATTCCAGTCTAGTGAAATAGGTAAACATATTCACGGCTGCAGTGCAAAGGGCCCTGCCTTCCTGTCTCCATGCAAGTAATTTACTGCTCCCGTTACCACGGTAGGCCCATGGCCCCCGCACTTCACATGAAGATCCATATGCACGCACTAGCATTCAGTGATGAACGGCCTCTGCCCGAGAGACCTTTTACTTCAGACACTACATCCTCCAAACATAAGATACCAGATATGCTATAAGTGCAGGTCGTTCTGACATCCCAGACATTAGTCTCCTCTACTAGTGCTAAAGTCAAAGCCCCCAGCTCTCCCCGGTTACACGTCATGCTCAGTTGCGCGCGCATGTATGCCACAAGTTTCTGCTGATTCTGCAAACTTTCTCTACAGCATCCACCCACATGTGACGTTTCTCTGACATGTCGGGTACACGCCCATGTGTACGCCTTCTTGCACGCCTCCTGTTACGCACATGTGTTCTTATCTCTCTCTTTTCACCTGTTACGCCTACTGTATTCATTTCAATTATACTGTTTTACTATATATAATGTGTGATGTTAATAAAATGTTGAATGTCCCTTCCTGAACCTTAGTGGTGATGGAACCCGATGTCCCATGCCTCGAGGCATTCCATTAAAGCCCGTATGACTCAGATACCACGGACTCTGCCTCTCATTTGATTGAGCTATCCTTTTTGTCATTTAATATAATCAAAAATTGTACGGTATAATTATTTACCACATAATACATGCTGTTATAAACCAAGAGCAGGAACACGCTGGAATAAAAGCTGCAAAAAGAAACTGAGAAACAGACAAAGAAATAATGCAGAGCCTATTTAAAATGATCGATAATGGTTATAACCATTTTTAAAATGCATCTACACAATCTCAACAATTATTTATTCCACTTCCAATATTTTAAAAGATTTTAATCTTTTGCAAGAGGGCTCCAAAACAGGCAACTGAAATGGGAATTACAAACTCAGATAATGAATCCAGTACCATGGCAGCTCAAATGTGTGAGACAGACGTTTTTCCCCCTAATATTTGACCTAAAAGCGGATTACCAGAAGGAGGCATCAAACTTATCAATTGAGCAGATAGAGCACTGCATTCTCAATAGCAGATTGGCATTTTTTTTGTGGCTTCTGCATGGAATAACCTTCGTACTATCACTGCTTTCCATTTTTATGACTGCCAAAAACTCACATCCTCGTGTTGGTATGAAAAAGTACACAATGTCTTTTCCCAATACACCTGGAATTTCCCTGATGGGTTCAGCTGATGGACTAAAGTCAATACTACATTTATTAGCACATCTGCATGCACCAACTCACTAGGATATTTACTACTTTGTGACTATCTCTTTGCACGGCACTTGTAACCCAATGAAGCCCAGTCATCCGGTTTCATTCATTCCTTTTTAAAATACATTTCTAGGAAATAGTTTGTATGCAACTATAACAAATAACAATGAGGGTTGACCCCTGCTTTCGTTTATGTATTAACTGTTCAGAAAACAGTGAAATGGTGTGGTATTTCATTTCATCCAACCTAGAAAAAACAGTTTGAAAGTGTTCCTTCTCCAAAAGTAAATACAAATATGCGTATTGATAAATTAAACAAGACTGCTTGAGTCGGAGACAAAGAATATTTGTTAACTTCTGCAACCAAAGCACTTCCCCTGCAAAACGCCACATCTGCCTTCACAATTCAGCAGCTTTTATAGACTCTCAATACATATTGCTGATTAATTGCACACCATCTTCCATGCTTCAAATAAAACAGGTATAGTCCATGATTTAAAACCATCGAATCTGGTTTTAAGACAGCATTTTGATTTATTGTTTCCTAAACGATTTGGTGGAATCTCAACTACACTTCTGATAGTTGGTTGAATAAGAAACAGAGTTGGCATGAATGGCAACATGAATTAAATTCGACCACAATGAACAACGTCCAGAAGCAATGCCATTCTACTTTGGACGAGACTTGTTGAAAAGACGAAGTGAAAAATGAACTCTGCCATCTCTCAAGTTTCAAGCTCCCCAGAGGAGAGGGGCTTTCTGGAGAATGATTCAAGACTGAATGTAACACAAAAGCCAAAATCATCTTTCCTTGCTGAAGGCTATGGGGACGGCACACCCAGCCGTCACTCTGCTTATTTGGTGACTTGCAGACAGAGGAAGGAACAGCAGCTGCTGTTTCTTTGCTGAACATTTGTTCTATTGTACAGAAGGAATATCCTAATGTGAAACATCTGTGAAACTTGAATAGGTTCTGTTTGGTGCTAAGTTTAGCGTAGCCTAGTGGAAAGAGGGGTTGGGAATTCTGATGCAAGGAAGCCACACAGCATCATGTTACAATTATTCGGTGTTCTGACAAGGATTATTGCCACGATCTTGTTTATTTTATAATAACTACTATTCATATTGGGTAGTCTAGGATAGAATTTTGGTTTCAAGAAATCTTGAAAAAATAATTTTAGTCCCCTAGTGTTAGTCAGAGGGACTATTCATGATAAAAAAGGGTTTCGGTATCACTGTGAAGAACAATTTAATTACCTTCGGTAAAGATATATCTGTAAGCGACATTAGTTATGGATTCCTTACCTTAAAATTACCCCAGGCATCAGACTGGAAATGGAGAAATTTTCCTCAGCAGTACCCGGGTGTCGGTCATCTTCGCTTTCGTCGATGGGCTTGTGGTTGCAGTCGTGACATCGCGGTATCAACTTAGACGCCGCCCCTGCGTGCTGACGTCAGTTCTTTACATGATATTCCACTCCAAAAGCATAGAGCCATGCAAGACACTGACCACTGGTGCACAAAACTAGGACCATGCAAATGAGTCCCTAACACTAGAAGTCAATTCGCAGAACCGGGAGGGTAGGTGGTGCGGTAAGGAATCCATAACTAATTTAGGTCTCTTCTAGATATATCGCTACTGAAGGTAAGTAACTTGTTCATCTGAAAGAGACTATGAGTTATGGATTCCTTACCTTAGAATAAATACCCCAGCAATACCAATCCCAGAGGTGGGTCTGCGATCCAAGTTCACACCAGGAAGTCCTGAACAGAGCAGCCTAAGAAGCCGTCTATTCCAGGCAGTAGTGTTTAGTGAACGTGTGCAATAAAGCCCATGTGGCACCTGGCAGATATGAAGGGGGAATCTACATCCCAAAGCAGTAGTGGACGCCGTCGCCCTGGTGGCATGGGCACGTAACCCTACCGGAGGTTCTCTTTTCGCTAAGGAACAGCAGATCTTTAGGCAAAGAATGACCCATCGAGAGATGGTGCGCTTTTGCACGGCCAGGCCTTTCTTGGTGCCCACAAATCCAACAAAGAGCTGATCATTCACCCGGAACGGTCTTGTGCGATCCAAATAAAATGATAGCGCATGTTTTGGATCCAGATGGTGGAGCCTTTCTTCCTCTTTAGAAGGTTGTGGAAAGGAACTGGGCAAAGTGATGGTCTGTCCTATGTGGAAAGAGGTTACCACTTTGGGAAGAAAAGAAGGTCAAGTTCTAAGGACAACCTTGTCCGGATGAACAGCAAGGAAAGGAGGCTTAGAGGAAAGGAGGCTTAGTAGAAGGAGCCTGGAGCTCAATCACCCTGCGAGCAGAGGTGATGGCAACCAGAAAGGCAGTCTTCAGAGTCAAGAGTCTGAGAAGGCAATTATGCTGCGGCTCAAAGGGCGCGCACATCAAGTAAGTTATAACAAGGATCAAATCCCACTGGGGCATTACGAACGGAATTGGAGGAAAAAGATGAGTAATGCCCTTAAGGAAGAGATTTACAATAGGGGACTTGAAAAGAGAAGGTTAAACAGGAAGGCGAAGGGAGGCCGAAAGATAGCCTTTGACAGTGCCCAGAGCAGAGCCCTGCTGGGCCAAAGAAAGTGGGAAGAGAAGTACCTCTGAAAGGGGGGCAGAAAGGGGATCCACAGCCTTTGCTGCGCACCATGCCACATATTTGTTCCATCAACAGGCGTATACCGTTTTGGTGGAGGGACGCCTGGCTGCAAGAATAACATTACAGACTTAGGGACGAAGGTTGAAAGCCGTCAACTGTCACCTATCAATCTCCACGCAAGTAGGTGGAGGCTGAACACGTTCGGGTGGAGGACCGTCCCCTGCTGCTGCGACATAAGATCCTCAGGAAGAGGCAGTCTGATCAGAGGATCGATGGCCATGTTCAAGAGTTCGGGATACCAGACTCTGCGTGCCCAGTCCTGAGCCACAAGAATAACTTTGGGTCCGGTCGCACTTGATCTTCTTCAGCACTCTGGGCAGAAGTGGTATAGGCAGAAAGGCGTATAGAAGACCGCAACTCCACTCGCAACGAAAAGCGTCACAGAGAGAGTGTGCCACCTTGGAAATTCCAACATGCAGTACTGCTGACACTGCTCGTTCTCTTCAGTGTTGAATAGATCTAACCAAGGCCCTCCCCACTGCTGAAAGAGACATGCCGTGGCTGAGTTCAGAGAACCTGCCATCGATCCCACTTCGCCCTGTTTGTTGCAATACCACATGGCTGAAGTGTTGTCTGTGAACACCTGCACAACTCTTCCCTTGACAGAGGGAAAGAATGCCTTCAGTGCCAGACGAATCACCCAGAGCTCCAGAAGGTTGATGTGGAGCCCGGACTCCGCCAGAGACCAGAGGCCTCTGATCTCCGCCTCTCCCATGTGGACGCCCTAACCCTGATGCATCGGTCACCACTGTAAACTCTGTATGGGTGGACCGAATCCTGGTTCGTAAGCCACCACTGCAACTGATGTGCAGTCCCTGCTGAGATCTGGATGACATCGGACAGATTCCCTTGATGCTGTGCCCAATGAAACTTCAGGTCCCACTGCAGAGACATCTGGCATGATCCACCAGCAGGATGCAGGAGGCCAAAAGGCCCAGTAGCCTCAGGGTCATCCGTACCGAAATCCGGGATAGACGCTGGAACATCGGTATCATAGCCAAATATCCCAGACTCGCTGTTCCGGAGGATAGGCCCGAAACAGCGCTGTGTCCAGAACGGCTCAGATGAAAAGGAGCTTCTAGGAGGGGGTCAGGTGCAACTTCGACTCGTGGACTGTGAACCCCAGCAAATGCAAAAGGTCCGCCGTAGTCTGGAGGTGGGAGAAGACAGCCTGGGGCGAGCCCGCCTTCGACAGCCAGTCGTCAAGATAGGAGAAGATTGGAACCCCTGATCTGGGCAGATGAGCTGCAACCACTGCCATCACTTTCGTTAACACCCGAGGGGTGCTTGTAAGGCCAAAGGGGAGCACAGTAAACTGAAAATGCTCGCAGCCTACTGTGAACCGTAGGTAACGCCGGTGGGCAGGCAGGAAGTGGATGTGAAAATAAGCGTCCTGCAAGTCCAACGCTACCATCCAGTCTCCAGGGTCGAGGGCAGACAGGACCTGAGCCAAAGTCAACATCTTGAACTTCTCATTCCGGATGTAGCGGTTGACATCCCTGAGGTTTAAGATAGGACGCAGGCCTTTGTCCTCTTGGGCAGCGAAAGCAGTGGGAGTAGCAACCACAACCTACTTCTGGGACAGAGACGCACTCAACAGCTTCCTTGTCCAAGAGAGCGATAACTTCCGGACAGAGTGATCCTTTGACATGCGATGGGATGTAGGTGGCATGGAGGGGGGGGGGGGAGGGGGCGCGGGGGTGAGGGTAGTCTCGAAGGGGAGGGAGTAGCCCCTTCAGATTATTTGCAAAACCCACCTGTCTGACGTGATGTTGTGCCAGTGGGGCAGGTGATGGCAGAGCCTGCTGGCAACTGGTGGCCCTGAAAGGTCGGACTAGGAAGGTTTGGAGGCTGCTGGAGAACTGGTCCACAGACCCACGTCACTGGATCCACGTCCCTGGCCGCGCAGAGGCTGGGTAGCTTGCGCCGGCCTGTGGCTCTGGGCGGAACGTGGTGGGGCACGAAAGGCAGACTGCATAGGGCGCAAGATGGTAGCGAGACCCAAAGATTTTGCCGTAGCCCTAGAGTCCCTGAAATGCTCGATCACATTGTCTGCCTTCAATGGGCATATCCAAAAGTGTCGATTGGACATCCTCCGAAAAGCCGGTAGACCTCAGCTAGGCGCAGCGTCTCAGGGCTATTGAGGTTGAAATTCTCCTGCCTAGCAAGTTGGCGATGTCCAGCCTGGATGGTGAACTTTGCTGCGTCCCTCCCTTCAACACGCGCACGGAAGAGTACAGTACGAGCCTCCACCGGTCACTGTGGCAGTACTTGCGGGACCAAATCCCACACGAAGTGGGAATAACGGCCCAAGAGACATGCAGTGTTCAACGACCGCAGTCCTAAGCTGCCAGAAGAAAACATTTTCTTCCCAAGATGGCCAGCTTCTTGGATTCCAGATCTGGGGGAACAGTAAGGAACATGCCTTTGGACGTTGAGGCTTGAACCACCAAGCTCTCTGGGGTAGGGTGTTGGGAGAGAAAAGGTGGGTCGCCTGGAGGCGGGCGGTGGCGTTGGGCAATCATCCTATCCACAGGAGCCCCTGTGCTGGGCTTGGACCAAGTGACAGTAGGATGTCTGAGGGCTTTGTTAAAAGGCAGCAGGGGCACAGAAGAGGCTGCCGCTGGCTGAAGCACCTCAGTCAGGAGATTAGTCCTGACCCCCACCGTAGGAAGCTCAAGGTCCAAGGCCTCAGCCGCCCCACAGCATTGGTAGCTCCCTTCTCCGTAGCCATGGTAAGGGGAGAAAGCATAGCAGGTTCTGGTGACGTGTCAAGACCACTGGCATCACCCAACTTCTCTTCCAGTCCGGCTCTGTAGCTCGTCTGTTAAAGGGTCCCCAGACCCCTCCCATTCCTCGTCCTCTGGCCACCATTCATGGTGAAACGGAGTGCCAGGAAAGAAAATAGGCACATAATTTCCTATCGGCGTCAGATCTGGCACCGGTCGACGCCGGTCCGGCTCCGTTTCTGAGTCGAGGGGAGGGTCGGGGACGCCGCCGGCTGGGGGCACGAACAGATTTGGTACCGGAGGAGTTGTCGTGAGGTCGACCGGCACCAATCCGGATTCAGACCTAGATTCTCAGGCCATGCGGCGCTGGGAACGAAGCTGCCTGCATTGAAGGCCTAGAGCCACTAACCGAGTCGGCGGGGCCCTAAGGTGCGCCAGCGGAGTCGGGCTGCCCAAAGATGGAGTGGAGGGCTTTGTAAAATGTATGAAGTTGGGCAGGGGTCGCTCTGGCTCCCAGAAAGGGGCTGGGGGGGGGGGGGCACTCAGAGTCGACCCAACAGGCTCTGCGGACAGAGCCGCCGGACGGCTTCCTTCTGCATCAGCAGATGGACAGGGAGAAGGCTAAGAGCACAGTGCTTCGTCGATGACTTCTTGTGCTTCGACTTACCCGAAGACTTTGATGAGTGGTGGCTCCGCGACCTCCCTCTCAACCGGGACTTCGAGCAGCGCAGAGCAGACTGCCAGGCCTCCAGAAGCTTTCAGGACTGCTCCCTCAAAGACTTAGACGACATGTCCCAACAGTCTGAGCACGACTTTGGGTCGTGGTCGCGCTCCAGGCACCAGAGGCACACGAGGTGCGGATCCGTGACGGACATCAATTTGTGACAGGAGTCACAAGGCTTGTAGCATGTCTGAGGATGAGACATCCCTACGTGCACCAGGAGTCGGAAGACTCGAAAAAAGAGGTTGACAAGTCGAAAAAAATGTAGTCAAAAATTTACTAAGGGCTCTCTCAGGATCTGCGCTGGCTGGTGCGGAAAAATAAATAACTGATGTCAGCGCGCAGGGGCGGCGTCTAAGTAGATACCGCAACGTCACGACGGCAACCACAATGCCATAGACGAACGATGCCACCAACCGACGCGCAGGGGTACTGCTGAGAAAAAAATCTCCAGGTGTGTTGGACGGATGGGGGTAATTCCAAGGTAAGGAATCCATAACTAATAGTCTCTTTCAGATGTCTCATATAATGTTCAGCTGGTTGCAGGGTGGTTCTGGGCTACTGGTCTCTCAGTCTCATTTTGGTATGTTGACTAAATCCTTGGGTCAGAGGGTTTAGGAAACCTAATTACGGGCTTTGTTTTGGAGCGAAATCTAGAAAAGTATGAATATATGACAAAGTAAAAGACATACTACTACCGGATTCACTTATACTGTTCACGCCCAAACTCTCTTTAAATACACAGTCTTTTTGAGGACTGTTGAGATTCATTATCGAGGATTTTAGGCACTGAACGTGCATCCGTAGAGGCGCTGAATTTTGATTTTCCAGCTAAAATCATGTCAAACATTGTCAGATAGAGAATATTATGCCATAGTTTCCGAGACAAGGTATACATATGCTGTCTCTCAGCCTCCTTCAGATCAGCATGAAGTTTCAGAAGTCTTTCCCATTTATTGTCGTTGAGGTATCCTGGTGCCGAAGCAGCCACATAACTTAGTTTAACCGTGACCCATACCATCCACATCAACCATGTAATTAAGTTAATGCATTTCCTACTCTGTATAAAATTGGTTTCTCTCACAACCGGTTCTCTAAATAACCCTTCATTTAACTTTCACCAGGGTACTTCCCCGCAACACCATTTAAATGAACATCGCTGTGGTGTTATAGGGACATTACACAATGTTTGACTTCAATGATCAGGTTACGTTCTTCACCTATCAGGACAGGATCATTCCTAGCATATGTTTTTTAAGGCACAAATATACCAGTATCAACGACTGCTGGATGTTAAGAGTCAATCAGCCCCTTTTCTCCCAGACACTATTTCTCTAATATTGATATGATGGATGCCTCCCAAATTTCTGTCCTGACATTTGTTTAGTGTATTCAGTGCCACATTTAACTGTTATTGGGAATAGGGTCTTCCCAACTTAAAGCACAGAATTATTCTAAGGAACAGTACATTGGAGGAGGTGGTGGGACGGATGAGGGTACTTGTGCAACAAGGTTATATGCTGGGGAGAGAAAAACTAGTATTAATGACAGAAGGGGAAACACTTATTTGAGAATAAAAGTGTGAAAATGAACCTTCTACACCAAAGCTTAAATCATGTTTCTAAAACAGACGTCAGTCCAGGCATGACACACGATTCATGATGCAGTCCGTAGCAAGTTCTTTCATTGCTTGTACAATCTTGTACCTTTAGCTAGCTATGACAACCTGTCTCTGTGAAGATATGGGGCACATTTTTGAAAATGGATCATTCAATCTTTAACAGAAAACAACATTACTGCAGATGCATATCTGTTAAGTGTTTTTATGTAGCCTCACCATACAACAACATTACTACCGCAATAAGAAAACATGACGTCCGGTGGAAAAGATCAAAGTACTAGAGTCTCCAAAGTATTTATAACGAGGCCACTTTTTTTTTTTTTAGAGCATTTATTTTCTGGTCCTTCCATTAGTTAACGCATTTTCTTAATAAAAATTGTAGGTTTTTTTTGTATTTATAAGTTTTTTTTTAAACCGCTCTGTTCATGAAAAGTAATGACATGGTATTCTGTGAAAACATCTTAAGAAAAACAAAAAGCATGACCATTTTACAATGTTTTATTCAGTGTTAAGTAACTTCACAAGAAAACAAAATCAGTTACTCTCTTGTACGTGAAATCAGAGCAATACAACCACTTGAAGTAAAACTGAATTTCAGCCCAGGAATGGAAAACTGATAATCTCAGTGCTATGGATATGCAATGCGCTTCATACCACAGTGCGTTCAGCGTTTTGCCAACTTTTAATGAATGTGCCTTATCCATACTGAAAAAAACTACGTAAAATCACACCAACTCGGACATATTCTGAACTTTAGTTGTTTAGCTCTGGAACAGTGAAGACATAATACGCTATTACCCAGGCTCATTTATATTTTCTTTAAATTTTACACTGATCTTCAACAAGTCTGCCAAGGTTTACACAGAATTTAACAAAGAATGGTTTCTTTGCCATTTGTTAAGCCCTTTCCTCCGTAGGAAATAGTTATACATAAAGTAAAATGAACTGAATGCTGTTCGAAATGCATTCCACTTCATTCTACAAGGTCTTCATTTTGGTGATTTTCAGAAATTGAACTTTTAATTGTTACTACATTTATCTTAACAAAGACTATCCCTCCCTCAGTGCAGATTCTAACCATCACTTTAGGAAGCTCCAGAGGAAACGAAACATAAAAAGCCTACAAATAAATAATTATAAAAAGAAAATGTAAAGAGTCAAAAATGCTGTACGGATTGAAACCCGAGAGCAATGTACTGACTGTATACGCTGAAAACATAGCCACAGTAACTATCAGGTGTGTCAGTCTCAGGGTTTCAATAGGAAGTAAATGTTCATTCTGGCAAGATTTTCTTTTTAACCAGATGATATTTTTTTAGATCATTTACATCAGAAAGGCAACACAATCCCAATACTCCACTTGAGTCACCTCAGGGTAAAGAGTATTCCTGATTAATACACATAGTGTTAAAGCCTACCACATTTTTTCTCTTCACTCAAACGTTGCATGTTTTATACTGCATGCTTACAGCACAGAATTACTATTTTCTGTGTTTGTTTGAAAGGGCACAACTCCAAAAATCAAGACGCAGATGACCCGTTTGGGCCAATACACATTGTAAAGCCTGTTAAACTCAAATGCCTCGCTACATGTTATTGCCCTAAAATTAAGCATATCAGCTTTTTCCAAGTCATTTCTAACTTTCTATAATTCTTGATGTTAGAAGAGACATGTTGCAGTTGTATAGAATAACAGTTTATAACATTTTGAATCCTTAATATTTGAAATATTGCTTCTCCAGACAGACATTTTGCATAATGAGTTTAAAGTGTGTTTTAGACTAACGATTATACCTCAATGTCTTCGGACTGCTCTAGTTTTGAGGAAAAATATTTTTTAAAACAAGGCGCAAACATGAAAATTACTACTGCAATCATACATTTTGAAATTACTTCTTTACTGCATCCTTGGCTGCGCAACGCACCACACATACTCAACTTTTCTGTAACATTCTCTCAAGCACAAATTAACTACGAGATTTAGTTAAGTACAATCACAACAGCAGCTAACTGCAGGAGCCTCAGGATTTTTCAAAAGAATCAATGACTACTGCATACATATATATATTTTTTTTAACCTAAAACACCCCAAGCACTGCAGATATTTTGAGTCATTCCAGAAGGCCATAAAGACGAAGTACTTTTGTAGCTTATTTAAATGCAACCCCTTTGCAATTAGGTATGATGCACCCATACCATGCACAAGATTCTAGACAATCCACATATACCACTCTAATAATTTAACCTTCTTAACCAATTATTTTATCTTACTACAGGCTACAAACTAACAGGAGAAATAAAGAGAAAGTCGCTATCACCCAAAAGATGAAAACCTAGGCTGCTCCAGTTAGCAGAATTTCAAACCATAGGGCCTTCCATAAAGAGACATGGGTGTGGGAGACTGGAGAGAAGAGAGTAGGAGAATTGTTAGGAGCGAAAACACAGTATTCTTCAAGTCTCTAAAGCACAACCCTGTTGTTCCTACCTCAAAGTTACATGACAGACTTTGATGAACACTCATTCAGGTTTCTTCTGCATTCAGAAAGGCACTGATAAATTACAGTGTTAAGTATTTATCTCTCGTTTCTTTAGAGAAGTCTAAATATGGCAAGGGCTAAAAATCTCTGAACAGCAGAAGTTGCCATCTACGACAATATCAATGAATGCTAAAGCTACAGTTACAAATGAAGGTAACCGGAGCAGAGATGCAAATTAGCAGTGATACTACAAAGACAAGCACATGCACGCTCATTCTTAAGACAATACAGTCTAACCTATTTCAAACTGTCATGTATTCAATAGTTTGTCAAATAAAACAGATGTCAACAGGATTGTCTTCAACTATGAAATAAGCGAGAAGTGAAAGATAAATACACATCTGAATCAGTTAACTGAAGAGGAAACAAAAGCAGTTGGTTTAGAGTTAACAGGCTGCCAATAATAGTTTTCCATCTCATTACTGTTAAACCAATAGATACAACTACTACTACTCTTATTATGCAGCTTTATAGATGAGTTCTTGAAAAAAGGTCTTCTTCGGAAGGAGGAGCCCATTCAATTCTGCCTTCAGAAACGGTATCGTCCGAACCAGAACTCTCGCTGGAATAGATTTTCCCCTGAAAACCATTTTTTTTCCCTCCAACAATTTGCTCTTCTTTATAAAGGACTTCACCAATAGAAGACACCTGGAGAGAAAAACAATAACGTTGGATAGAAATGCTAGTTTAATTATGCCTGCAATTACTTCAACATACACATTCCATTTGCATTTCATTTTAAATCTAGCCTACAATAAAAATATAAAGGGATGTGGAATTCCTATAGACTGACACCCGGGACGTATTATTTGGCGTGAAGGGCAACAAGTTTTTATGTGCATTTTGTCCTTGGGACAAGTGGGCCCATCCCACCACCACAAACCAATTGGCTGCCAGTTTTAGTACCACATTATGGATCAGCGAATGCCATTGTCTACAGTTAAGGTAATAAGTGTGTCCATGTATTCATGCTGTTCCAACTTTTATTTATGGTTCATTAATGCAAATCCTTTATTATTGGGGTGTGCACTAAAAGTAAATGTTGTAAGCTCGGCCTGCACTACTGACAGTGGTTCCAGTATAAATGTGTACACACGTTTTCAAAGTTTAGTAATGTGAGGCTATGTATAATGCTCTCTGATTATATGCAAATATTTGCAGAAGTTCTAAAGCAAGAGTGGTGATTCTTTGCTTTCAAAATAAAATGTGCACAATTAAATGCAAGTAGGAAAAAAAACATTTTGCTAAACTACTGTAAGATTTTAGGTAGCATATCTTTGCAGCATCATTTAGTAACATGTTGAAGTATGATTACATTTCCCAAACATATTCATAATGGAAAATCAGTGTAACCAGTTTGAATAAGATTATGGGTTTACAAAAATAAACAAGCATTGGCAAAGCCAGTAGGTCTGAAACTGGTGGTCATCCTTTTAGTTTTGTCAATGCGAGACTTGTTTTGGCATGGTTTCTGTAAAACCTTATCGGTGTGGGAGCTGCTGGGCCCTCGCTATTCTAACAAGCATTGGCATAAGCAAAAATTGTTTTTGGTCTCAAAAAGCACACATTGCCACAGCGGATCTGGGCACTGAACACACTTTGTGTGCCAATATGCTCCTTGTAAAAGAGCAGAATATGGTCACTCACAGTGAAGGGGAGACACAGAGAGAGAGACAGAGAGAGACAGAGAGAGAGACAGAGAGAGAGACAGAGAGAGAGACAGAGAGAGAGACAGAGAGAGAGAGACAGAGAGAGAGAGAGACAGAGAGAGAGAGAGACAGAGAGAGAGAGAGACAGAGAGAGAGACAGAGAGAGAGGATGTTATTACACACAAAAGATCATGGTTAACGCCAGGCCTAATTAGAGGCCCAATTATTAAAGAAAGTCTCAAAAGTGCATCCATGGTATATATCCTTGCATTAAGTGCACATACACTTTCCGTGTATTCACACACATTTACAGAAGCAGGCCTAGAAATAGTACTCCTAGAAAATATTTGTGAACTGCATTTTAGCATGAGCACATGTGCATGGGTAGATTTGTTCATGTGAACATCTGAATGTTTCAAGTTCACTTTTCTTCCACCCACTTTTTTCCCAACCCTGGAAAAAGGTTTATGTCTGACACAGTCGGGAGTTAATGTCCAAACTTTTTCAGTATGGGAAAAGATTAGAAAAGCATTGGTGAAAACCCTTAAAACATGCAAGTTAGTAGGTTTGTAGTCTCAAAAGGGCATTCCAACCCTTGATCTATTGCTTACCACTACCTTCTGCCCCAGTATATAGACCTGCAGAAATGTAGCAACATAATGGAATTACTAGTATTCAAACCTTTCTATGGTACGAGCCCTGGCACAATTAGAGAGGCGATACCAGAAATCTTGTATAATGACATTTCTGCCATAATTTGTCGCCGCATTACATGGCACAAAAGGGACAAGTGGATTTTGTTACAGGACAAGTAGATTTATGAAGCAACCTGCCCCATGGACAAGTAGACATTTTATTAAATTCCACAACCTTGTTAGAAGAAACTGCGTTTTTCCAATGCTTAATACAAACAGAGCCCACTCAACATTACCCCCCTCCCCCCACCAACAGCGGCTCTGCTGACTGTCAACACACCAAAAGTAGGCTGCGGAACGGCATCTATATATCATTGGAGCATGACAAGATGCAAAGTAATTCAGTATATAGTTTTGTCTGTTCACTGCGGTAAGTTTGTTTATCCACTAACAAAGGGCCATGGCCCCAGTGGAGCGCCACCAGCTTCTTCACTAGGAGAAGGGCTAGGGCTTGGAGTTTGTGGTTAGCATGTGGAATCTTTTGCACCCACCCAAGGAGTCCACTGAGTGATGGCATTTGAATAGGTAAATCAATTATCTTTTGCACTGTATTAACACATTTGTCCAGTAATCCTGAATTTTAGCACCAACGCATGCAAGTTGCAAAAATCAGCATCTTCCTTCCCGCATTGTTCTCACCTCGAGTCGACTTCAGTCCCCATCTGTGTAGTGCAAGCAGGGAGTAGTACTTCTATGCAGATATCTGTAGTGAATTAATCACAATCTGCTGCAGGGTAATAGTTCTCCCTTCTATGAGCAGCAATATGCCCCCAGCTGGTCAGTAAGAGGAGTCTCTAAGTCAGCACCCCATCCATCTCTAGCTAGCCAGGTAGTGCCTGTTGTATGTCTCTATATATTGATTAGATGAGCTTAAAAATGTGCCGGGACATGACTAGGGCTTCAAATGGTTTAAAAGCTTCCAGATCATGTGAAAGTGAGTCGTAGGTCGTCTAAATGTTAGTTTTCTTCTGTGTTATAACATTTTCTTTTGCGGAGTAAGCTTGCTCGCACTCTGATGGAGTCTATAGTGATGAATGCATTGTTTTCATAGAGATCACCCCATGTGTGTATGTTTATTTTATTTGGGAGTGAGCTTTTAGCTCTACAGTCATATCAAAGAGCGGTTGTGACAGCACTGAAATGTTCATCCTACATGATAGTGTTACTAGAGCTTTCTGTTTGAGCCTTTCACAACCTTTCACAGTACAATGGAGTCTCGGATTTAAATTAGGATTGTGCAAACCATATAGCATCCTTCATGGGAACTGGAAGTGCTATATCCATTTCTACAGTGAGGTGGGCAGAGTCATTTGTGGGATGAAACTGGCAGTGCGCAATTTTTTGTATTTTTAAGGAGAGTGGTAACCAAATTCAATATGACACCATTCCCATCAGCTTTCCCAGGCAAAAAGGTCAGAAAGAAAGATGTTAAATCAGTCAGTACATTAGATCCCTCTAAATCTGCATGTCACAATCTCGCAATGCACTAGAAGAATAACTATTTAACTTCAATATCACTCTTTCTGAGGGATATTCTCAACAGCAGATCCCTCACTGTGGGACTATTTAAAGCAGTACTCTTGCACGCTGGTAGGTGGAGTCGCGAGTCATGCAGATCGGCACAGATGTTGTTTAAGTACCGCCCAACGCACACCGATGCAGAGCCCATCAGCAGACTGGCATGACATGCGTCCAGATCTCTGGATTGGGACCTTTTCAGATGGAAAAGAATCCAGTTCTCAGAACAGAGGTGAGCGGGTTGGTGATTAACCTGTGTTTAGGTAGAGTATCCACTAGAAATATCATCACTGCAAGTATCTTGTTCTTTTGATGGAAACTTCTAGCTGGAGATTCATTACCTTGTGAATAGATCACATAGCAGCACCTCCCGCAGCTGGTTGGTGGGTCTGTGAAGTAGTTAAGACCAAAAATCAATCAAAATTGTCATCTCATCAGGTGATTTAAATAAAGAGCGGCGATCTAGCAGACGCAAAATAGCCGAAAGAACTGACAAATAGCCTTTTACAATGCCCAAAACAAATTATTGATGGGCCATGGAGAAAACAGATAACAAAACGCCAGACAATTTAGCGGATCAATTTGGCGGGTGCTACACCAATCGCAAAAAACACTAGAGAGACTGTAGAGGTTATTTAGAGTGGGGACCTGTCCTCCACGGTACTATATCAATAATCAAGAGAGGTACCCTCATAAAAGGAAGAGAAAAAGGGACTTTTCGTCAAATACCTTGCAAAATCAGAAAATAAAAATGTATTTTCATAAAACCCTCACCCACCCGGGTTGTCCCATGGTGGCATGCTTCAGCATTGGGTTCATCCCTGCCCTCTACGGACAGGGGCGTGCTACTACCAACAATTACGTGGGAGCACTTTAATATCAATTATAGGGGGGGTTCCCTATACACCTAAAACTTATGATAAATTTCGAAAAAGGAGTGGGTTTATTTAATAGAAGTGAAAAAAGTTTAAAAATACCAAATTTGTGGGTCCAAAAACACATTTTATTCCAAACCCCAAAGAAAGTATACTAAAATCTGGGGACGTGTGGTAAAGCCCTAGGCATCAGTACCTTTTGTTCCCATGTGGTCAACTAGTTGCATGCCTCTCCCCAAGGCATTTAGGCCAGACATAGATGGAAAATGATGTTCCCACTCCGAGTGTTTCAATAAACACAAAATATAAAGAAGTGAAAAGTTACAGCACCTTATTGGCCTGCATCTAAATATCAAAATAACATAATGTGCCCATCATTAGGCCCCATGAGTCCATCGGTGAGTATGAGGAGGGACGCCTTTAGTCAAACCTCTGCCAAAGCTACTCCCTCTCAGTAAACCTGACCGTGCTCGACCGTGGCTCCGATAGGGAGTTTGTCTGGGTTGGTTCCCTGCTTGTATTTTGCTCATGTAGGGCATCGTCCAACTTTGTAATCTTCCAGTCCAGTTCCCTACGGATACCCACCGACTGGCCCAGGCTGTGTTTCCTCACCACCACCTTAAAGGCCTCCCATTCTGGTCACTGGTTAGAGGCCATCCCATGGTTGGTGGGGAAGTATAGAGCGACCTGGTCCACCAAGGAGGCTCGGAAGATAACATCTGCAAGAGCTGCTGAGTGGAGCCTCTAAGTAGGTATTGGAGGGCGCTCCTTTAAACTGTGGTTGGACAGGGTGCAACCCAGATACTGTGTGAGAGTTACGTAAATACTCAATGCTGTGGAGCACACAAAGCAGTAAATTCTGGTGTGAACTTTGTATGGGCCAGAGTAGTACGAGTAATTTGTCTGGAATGTGTTGGGTGTGCCAAGTGTCCTCCATGTCCCAATGAGTCATCCAGCTTCCCAGGACTGCAGCCTCTCTGTGAGCAGTAGCGGAGCCCCTTACACAGACTCCAACTAGCTAATATTGCATTTCATCTCTATCCGGAGGACACCCATCTTTCCATAAAAATTTCAACTCTAGAAGATGTAATTCACTTATAGGATACTCTTAAAAAACCCAAACAGGAACCATCATGCCTTTCAATCACTTAAAGCTAAATCCAATGATTACTGAATTCCTTCTAATCTCTCCCCTCATAATAAGCCTCAAACTGAAAGCTTGATCCGATGCCTTGATGTACTCAATTGCACTCACAAAATCATTAACTGCACCACATCCCTTGGTATAACTCACAAAAACTTAAACATGCATACAAATATCAACTCCAAAGCCAAAAGCTCATATCAACCTAGGACTCCTAAAAAAATATCAAACCATTCATACTGCCAACTGACTTTCAAAATATTGTTTAGGTGCTTGTAATATCTATGGTAATGGGATTTTAGCCAATTGGCTACCGATTGAAGCCCGATGCATTCGTAGAGTGGCTTGCATCACTCATAAGGCACTTCATCTTTGGGCCCCTAAATTCCTGGCCTGCAAACTTGCCTGTTCTGGAGTAGCCGTGCCCTATGAAGCTTGGACACCCTATTCCCTGAACTGCATGGACTAACGAAAGAGCTCCCACTCATGCTCCTTTACTGGAAATACTACAAGGAATTCCCAACCTCCGGAGATTTGCAAAAACCTCTCCCTTTATTACTTCAAGAAGAGTGTTCAATCCTTTCTGCTTTAAAGATACTTATTGAACTGACCTATAGCTATCCTTAGCATCCCCTCTGGATAATGAACTGACTCGTCTCTCTGTCTCCTTATCTCGCCATTGAAAAGGTGCTCTCCAGTTGTACTTATAATACTCAGAACTGCCTCTACTGTATCGAACCACTGTGAATTTTCTCCGCACTCAAAACTGCAACCTCTTATTACTTTGTATGCTGTGCAATGCTCAGACACCCCTGGGTCATGTACATGCTTTATAAAACTCTTCCTTGCCAATGGTATCCACCAATTAGCTGTGATGCTGCAAACTAAGGAAATCAGCAGACACCACTATTGTCAATGTTTTCCACTTGGAAGCAGCGATGCTGAAACACAAATAAATACACAGAAACCACATGTTAAGGGCCTATGGTGTCCAATCAGAAGCAGTCATCCTATTTCAAAAATGCAGTCAGATCATTGTTCTAGTTCAATAAATGATTTTTCAGATCAAAAGAAACATTAGCCTGCTTATCAACTTCACCACAAGGTTTCCTCTGTGCTAATGGTGCAGTTTAATTAAATGTAAGTCTCCCCCATTGGATGTCAGGCACATTCAAAAACGCATTACTACTGTCTACACCCTTATTCACATATCCTGCTGTTGTTCCTTTATGTAAGGAAACATGACTGACATTCCACACTGTTCCACCAATCACCTGTAATACATTCCTAAACACTTGGGTAACTGACAGAATCAGACCAACATGCGGATCTCTTTCCAACAACCCTTCTTTTCTTGAGTTGTACATGATCACAGAATATCACAAGCTGTTTACTGCTTGTGCCTCTTTTAGTATCCATATTAAGCTTAATTTTATTTTTGTAGCTCTCAACAGTTGTTCTTGCATTACGAAAATCAATTTAGAAACTGCTCCCCTTCTTATCCTTCCACCGCTATGGCACAATCTTAGTACTTTGTTTTCGTCCTCTTAACAACTCAAAGGGACTTACTAAAGTCCCTGAATTAGGAGGCAAGCAACATAGCTTGTAATGCTTTCCTCCAATTGGTTCCACCCTTGATAGCTAATTAAATATCCTCCTTTAATGCTCTGTTGAATCTCTAAACTTTTCCATTGGATTTAGGACGGAAAACAGAAATCCTTATGATTAATACCACATTTGGTGAAATAAAGTTGGGTATACACACTAAGAACAAGTTACTTACCTTCGGTAACGATATATCTGTAAGAAACATTAGTTAGTGTTAGATTCCTTACCTTAGAATATCCCCAGGCGTCAGTCTGGATCCGGAAACTTTTGCGTAGCAGTACCCCTGCGCGTCGGTAGGCGTCGTCTGCAGGCGTCCCCTGCGGCTCCGCGTCCGTCGTCGGCGTCGTGCGCCGTGATGACGTCGCTGGAGTACATAGACGCCGCCTCCGCGCGCTGACGTCAGTTCTTCTTTTTTCCGCGCCAGTGGACGCAGATCTGAAGAGCAGTACTCCGGTCTTTGACCAAGTTTTTCAATTGTTTTTTCCTCTACGGTGCCTGATAGGATGCCTGGGTTTAAGAATTGCGATGACTGTGAGCGCACGATGTCGGTCACAGACCATCACCGCCTCTGCCTCCGGTGTCTGGGCCCTGACCACGACGTGGACTCCTGCGTCGACTGCCGGGCCCTTACCAACAAGGCTAGGCGGGAGCGGTCCCGCAAGCTGCTGGAGCTCCGGGTGTCGGCAATAGTAGATACCTTTTTACCAATGGCATCGAGGCGTCTTCCGTCTCTGTCCGTTGGGATGGAGATCTGAGTTGAGGGGTTCCTAGCCCTCTTCTGCGCTGCTTGCGCGATGACTGAGTCCGTCTTTGCCTGGCCGATGAGGCAAGCAGGTGAAGAGGCGGGCGCCCTATATTTCTTGTCGACTCGCGGCAATACCGCTGGAGAAGAATTTGGTGTGGCCATTATCTTAAGCCCCTCCTTCCAGATAAAGTCTATGATGGGGATAGACCAACTTTGCCTTTGAGATAAAGTCTTAAAATCATAAAGAAAGCATTCATCTTGCTTTGCTTCCATTGAAACCAGAAATCTCTTGGTAGCTTTGTCCATAATTCTATGGAAGTTCGCTATATCCACCGGTGGTGACTCAGCCTTTGGTTGTTCATCCGGGGATGGTGTATCTGCTTGATAGTCTTCATACTCCGACGAGTCCGATCTATTCAACTCCCCTTCTTCATGAGTGTCCTCGTCCGAATTGTCATCATCCTGTTGGTGGGGAGATAATGGTGTGGTAGGCCGGGTATTCTGTGCCTCGTCAGCCCTATTAGATCTTGCGCCTTTATTCACTTGAGGCTGTGGGGAGGTAACCTGAGAGTCGCCCGACTCCGAAGGTGGGAAGCGGCGATAATAATCGCTCAGCATATATTGCAGATTCTCATAAAGTTCTATTGGCATCTGCATCCCTGGCGCAGGCGTGTTCACCAATGTAGGTGTCTGAATACGCTGTTCCTCATCATCTTGATCTTTGACATGTATCAGCAAGTCAGAAGGACTCTCAGCCGCTTGGAACATGTCATCGCCAGATTCTGCATCAGAATCCAATAGCCTGTCTGGCATTTGGAGTGGCGACAATGGCGTGGATTGAGATGACCTCTTTTGCAATAAAGCCGCAGTTGTGGCTGGAGATGGAAGAGGTATGGCAGCGCTCTTTGCTGACCATACTTGCAGGTCTGTACAAGACGACAACTTAGGTGTAGGTGGATTGTCTTGCAATTGTGGCAAATTCGAGCTCTGTGTCGTCGCTCTGGATGAAGGCTCTTTCGATTTCAGAGGTGGTGTAACCTTCGTCGACGAGGTGGATCTTGTCGTCGACGAGGGAGCCGTCGACGGAGCAGTCTTCATCGTCGACGGGGCCGTCGACGGGGCCGTCGACGGGGCAATTCTCACCTTCGTCGACGACGCTCTCGTCGACGCGTCCGTCGACGGGGTCTTTTTTGTCGTCGGTGGGTCCGTCGACGATATCTTTGTCGACGATGGCGTCGACGATAGCAAGGTCTTCTTCGTCGGCGGAGCAGCCGTCGACGACGATGAGGGTGTCTTCGTCGACTGTTTCAGTGTCGTCGATACCTTCCCGTCGACGAGAGGTGTGATAGCCTTCGTCGACGAAATGGGACGTATCTGAACATGAACAAAAGTTGGAGAGGAGGCTGAGGACATCACCATAGTCGATTTTGGTGAGGAGAAAGTCAACGTAGTAGTCACGGCGGAGGCAGCCTGACTGGAACTCGGCAGCGTTGATGGTGCCTTATGTCCAGGTCTCACAGGAGACACCAAAGACTCCGTTTTCTTCAAGCTTGGAAGCTTAACAGATTTCTCAGAGGATTTCTGAGCCTTAGAAGTAGAAGGCTCCCCAGTCTGGGAGGCGATTTGGTGTCTCGTCACCTTAGCCTTCGGAGTAGGCACAGCACCCTCAGCTCTCCTTTTCTTAGACCCCTTAGTAGACTCTGAGGCGAAACTTCCTACCTCAGAAACTGTGTCATCTTTGTTCTTAAGCTTCTGCAGCCACAGCAGTAGGCGACCCTCTCTGTCCCTGAGGGTTTTAGGTGAAAATTTTCGACAGATGCTACACTCCTTAACCTGATGGTCAGGATACAAACAGTAGATGCAGCGAGTGTGAGGATCTTCTTTAAACAGTCTCGCCTTTCCACACGAGTCACAGGCCCTGAAAAGGGACTTAGAAGTAGACATTGTAGTAGAAATAAACTCAATAGAAGAGAAGAAATGAGCAGAGCTCAGAGGGACTCCCTATCACACGACGTGCGGTAAAAAATCTGAGAGCCTGGGTCTCTGGGGAGAGCATGCTGGTGGGAGCTGTGGCCTGATTGGCTGCAGTTTGGTCCATACATAATGACATGGACAGGTTCTACTGTGGAAGTTTTCTTTTCTGTAGCTGGGGCTACTTTACTTCCTGGTTGGGTATATGGTTATTTATTATGTACTAAGGGTATATTTTACTACTTTTTTATGTACCGTGGGCTCCCACTCCGACGACGGGGAATGATTCAGGCATGTGAATCTATGAAAGACACCCCTAATACTGGAGAAGGGTGGGTTCGGTAAGGAATCTAACACTAACTAATGTTTCTTACAGATATATCGTTACCGAAGGTAAGTAACTTGTTCATCTGAAAGAAACACGTTAGTGTTAGATTCCTTACCTTAGAATACATACCCCAGCAATACCAACCCCGGTGGTGGGTCTGCGAACCAATACAAACTACACCAGAAAGTCCTGGAGGACAGAACGGCCAAAGAAGCCATCCCTCCGGACTTGGCTGTCCAGGCAGTAGTGCCTCGCAAAGGTGTGCAGCGAGGCCCACGTAGCCGCTTGGCAAATGTCCTGCAAGGGGACTCCCCGGCCCAGGGCAGTGGTAGCCGCCGTGGCCCGAGTGGAATGGGCCCTCAGCCCAACAGGAGGCTCCTTCCGAGCCAAAGAGTAGCACGCTTTGATGCAGAGGACGACCCATCGAGAGATGGTTCGTTTACAGACCGCCCGTCCCTTCTTCGCACCCACGTAGCCAACAAACAGTTGGTCATCCACCCGGAACTGGCGTGTGCGATCCATGTAAAATGAAAGCGCACGTTTTGGGTCCAGACGATGGAGCCGCTCTTCATCCTTTGAAGGATGCGGAGGCGGGAAGAAGGAAGGGAGGGTGATGGACTGCCCGATGTGAAAGGCCGAAACAACCTTGGGCAGGAAAGAAGGTCTAGTCCTCAGAACCACCTTATCAGGATGAATGGACAGGAAAGGAGGTTGGACAGAAAGAGCCTGGAGCTCACTCACTCTCCTGGCAGAGGTGATGGCAACCAGGAAAGCCGTCTTTAAAGTCAGGAGACGGAGAGGACAAGAATGAAGGGGCTCAAAGGGAGCACACATTAGAAAGGTTAGAACCAGGTTCAAATCCCACTGAGGCATCACAAACGGAACAGGTGGAAACATGTGAGTGATGCCTTTCAAGAATCGAGTTACAATCGGGGATTTGAACAAAGAAGGCTGATCAGGAAGCCTCAAAAAGGCTGAAAGGGCAGAAAGGTAGCCCTTGATAGTGCCCAGAGCAGAGCCCTGCTGGGCAAGAGAAAGAAGAAACAGAAGAACCTCCGAAAGAGGGGCAGAAAGAGGATCCACAGCCTTTGCTGTGCACCATGCCACAAATCTGTTCCACCGACAGGCGTATACCGACTTAGTGGAGGGACGCCTGGCTGCCAGAATAACATCACAGACTTCAGGAGGCAAGTCAAATGGCCTCAACTGCCGCCGCTCAATCTCCAAGCATGGAGGTGGAGACTGGACAGGTTCGGGTGGAAGACCGTCCCCTGCTGCTGCGACAGAAGGTCCTCCTGAAGGGGCAGGCGGATCGGGGGACCGACTGACATGCTGAGTAGCTCGGGATACCAGTATCTTCGAGCCCAGTCCGGAGCCACAAGGATAACTTGGGCCCGGTCGCGCCTGATCTTCTTCAGCACTCTGGGCAGAAGTGGTATAGGCGGAAAGGCGTATAACAGACCGCAACTCCACTCGCGCCGAAAGGCGTCGCCGTGCGAGTGCCGTCTTGGAAACTCCAACGCGCAGAACTGATGACATTGCGCGTTCTCTTCGGTGGCGAATAGATCTAACCAAGGCTCTCCCCATTGCAGAAAGATGCCTTGCGCCACGTCCGAGTTCAGACGCCATTCGTGATCCATCGAGCACCGACGGCTGAGTTCGTCCGCCCTGGCGTTCAGAGAACCTGCCAGGTGTTGAACCGTCAGAGTCACGCCCTGACGTTCCAGCCATTGCCAGAGGCGCAGAGCCTCCTGGCAAAGGGTCCACGACCCCACACCGCCCTGTTTGTTGCAGTACCACATGGCGGTGGTGTTGTCGGTGAACACCTGCACCACACTCCCGTTGACAAAGGGGAGGAATGCCTTCAGTGCCAGACGAATCGCCCGCAGCTCCAATAGGTTGATATGGAGCCGGGACTCCGCCGGAGACCAGATGCCTCTGATCTCTGCCTCTCCCAAGTGGCCACCCCAGCCCTGGAGGGACGCGTCCGTCACGACAACGTGCTCCGGTTGGGGAAGGGAGAGGGACTTGCCCCTGACCCAGTCGCGGTCCGTAAGCCACCACTGCAGTTGTCTCGCAGTGCCCTCCGAGATCAAGACGTGGTCGGACAAGTTGCCCTGATGCTGGGCCCACTGAAACTTCAGGTCCCACTGCAGAGCCCGCATCCGCCACCGAGCGTGATGCACCAGAAGGATGCAGGAAGCCATCAGTCCCAGCAGCCGCAGCGTCAACCTGACCGAAACCCGGGATGGCGGCTGAAAGATGGGAATCAAAGCCTGAATATCCCGAACCCGCCGTTCCGGAGGATAAACCCGAAACTGCGCCGAGTCCAGAACCGCTCCGATGAAAAGGAGCTTTTGAGAGGGACACAGGTGTGATTTCGGCACATTGATGGAGAACCCCAGGTCGTGCAAGAGGTCTGCCGTCATCTGAAGGTGGTGGACGACTGTCTGGGGCGAGCCCGCCTTCAACAACCAGTCGTCTAGGTAGGGGAAGACTGAAACCCCCAACCTGCGCAGATGGGCTGCGACCACCGCCATCACCTTTGTGAACACCCGTGGGGCGCTGGTAAGGCCGAAGGGGAGCACGATAAACTGAAAATGCTCCTGGCCTACCGTGAACCGCAGGTAACGCCGGTGGGCCGGCAGGACGGGGATGTGAAAATAGGCGTCCTGCAAGTCCAACGCTACCATCCAGTCTTGTGGGTCTAGAGCAGCCAAGACCTGAGCTAACGTCAACATCTTGAACTTCTCCTTCCGGAGGAAGCCGTTGACGTTCCTTAGATCCAAGATAGGACGTAGGCCCCCCTTGTCCTTCTTGGGCACCAGAAAGTAGTGGGAATAACAACCACGCCCTACTTCTGGCCCAGGAACGCGCTCGATGGCCCCCTTGGCCAAGAGGGCCGTAACTTCCTCCTGCAGAAGTGTCAAGTGGTCCCCCGACACACGGTGGTTCTGCGGTGGCATGGCTGGAGGAGAGGTCTCGAAGGGGAGGGAGTAGCCCCTTCGGACGATTTGCAGCACCCACCTGTCCGAAGTGATCGTGCGCCAGTGAGCGTGGTGATGGCGAACCCTGCCACCCACTGGCGTCACATGGGGCCGAAAGCACGGACTAGGAGGATTTTGGGGTAGATGCTGCGGGGGAGGGTGTGGTCTGACCCCGCCGCTGTCCCCGACCGCCACCACAGCGGTTTCCACGGCCGCCACCGCGTTGGAAAGATTGTTGCGGCGCGTGGCTGGCAGCACGTGTGGGGGCGCCCCTTCCTTGGCCACGAAAGGGACGAAACGAACCCGGTTGCTGACGCTGGGTCGAGAGACCCAAGGACTTGGCCGTGACCCTGGAGTCCTTGAAGCGTTCCAGCGCGTGGTCCGCTTTGTCACCGAACAGGTGACAGCCATCAAACGGCATGTCCATCAGGGTATTCTGGACATCAGCCGAAAAATTGGCGGATCTCAGCCAGGCGTGGCGACGAATCGCCACCGTCGTAGACATAGCTCTGCCCAGCGAGTCGGTCGTATCAAGACCACACCGAATTGAATATTTCGCTGCATCTCGGCCTTCAGCCACAGCTTGACCGAGCTTTGCCCGCACCTCCATGGGGCATTCTGGCAGCAGCTCCGCGACCGTATCCCACACAGAGTGGGTGTAGCGGCCCAAGAGGCAGGCGGTGTTGCAAGACCGCAGGCCCAAACTAATGGACGAGAAGACCTTTTTGCCAAACTGGTCATACCTCTTGGATTCCCGGTCGGGCGGGGCCGACGGGAATGCGGACTGGGAGGTCGAGGCCTGGATCACCAGACTCTCAGGAGTGGGGTGGGTAGACAGGTACTTGGGGTCGTCCGGACAAGGACGGTGGCGCCTGGCCACGTTCCGATCAACAGGCGCACCTGAAGCGGGCCTGGACCACGTGCCCAACAGAACGTCAGACAAGGCTTCATTAAACGGCAGCAGTGGCTCCAGTGGGCATGACTGCGGTTTGAAGACCTCGGTGAGGATGTTAGGCCTCACGGCCGCGACGGGGAGCTCAAGGTGTAAGGCCTTGGCAGCCCTCATCAGCACCACAGAATAGGCAGCTCCCTCCACCGATGCCACGGTTGGAGGAGAGATCAAACCAGGGTTAGGAGAGTCGTCCAAACCACTGGCATCCCCCAAGTCACCTGTCCAGTCCGGGTCATACTGGCACTCGCGAGCCAGAGGGTCCTCGGACCCCTCCCAACCTTCACCGTACTCCTCATCCTCTCCGTATTCGGAGTCAATGATGAAGACCGGCTCCTCGGGGTTCATGGGCCCCATCGGCGCCGGGACCGGCGTCGTGCGACGCCCGTCCGGCGCCGCGTCCGGCGTCGGAGAAGGTAAGGGGACGGCGCCGCCCGGAGCCGGCGTCGGAACCCCACCGCCGGCCGGAACCGGCAGTGGAGAACCGGCGCCGCGCGGGGGCGGCGTCGGGGGTAACCCCGATGGCAACGGCGCCGGGGAGGCCGGAAGACCAGCCGGCGCCGATCCCGAAGGCCCCTGCGGCGCCGGGGTCGGAGCCGTCGGCGGCGCCGGGGCCGGAGCACCCGACGGCGCCGAGGCAGGGACACCCGAACCGCTAGGGCCCCCAGACGGTAGCACTGGGCCCGAAGGCGCCGTAGGCCCCGTCGGAGAAGCGAGCGCCCTCATGGCCATGAGGAACGCCTCGATCTCCTCAGGCGTCGCGCCATGCCCAGGGACCGGAGGGTATGAGGCAGGCCGCGCCGGCGACTCTCGCGGAGCCGCGGGGTTGGGGTCACCCGAGCCCCCGGCCGCATCGCGCGAGCGTCGGGGGGAGTCGGGGGTACGATGACGACGCCCCGACTTCTTGTGCTTCTTACCTGATGAGCCTGACGAGTGGTGTCGACTTCCGGAGCGCCCGGCGCGGCTCCGCGACCGCTCCCTCGAACGCTCTCTCGACCTCCGGCCGGACCGGGACCGCTCCCGGTCCCGACGTGGGGCCGACACCCGGAGCTCCAGCAGCTTGCGGGACCGCTCCCGCCTAGCCTTGTTGGTAAGGGCCCGGCAGTCGACGCAGGAGTCCACGTCGTGGTCAGGGCCCAGACACCGGAGGCAGAGGCGGTGATGGTCTGTGACCGACATCGTGCGCTCACAGTCATCGCAATTCTTAAACCCAGGCATCCTATCAGGCACCGTAGAGGAAAAAACAATTGAAAAACTTGGTCAAAGACCGGAGTACTGCTCTTCAGATCTGCGTCCACTGGCGCGGAAAAAAGAAGAACTGACGTCAGCGCGCGGAGGCGGCGTCTATGTACTCCAGCGACGTCATCACGGCGCACGACGCCGACGACGGACGCGGAGCCGCAGGGGACGCCTGCAGACGACGCCTACCGACGCGCAGGGGTACTGCTACGCAAAAGTTTCCGGATCCAGACTGACGCCTGGGGATATTCTAAGGTAAGGAATCTAACACTAACGTGTTTCTTTCAGATAATACTGTCAGCCAACATCAGACAAATTCTTGTTGAATACCCTCTCTACAAAACAATTCATCCCAAAATTTACAATCATCTTAATTCTCTACCACCAGCATTACCTTAGAATTGAGGTGGTTAATTTTGAACCCTGCTACATGTCGGAAAATGAACCAGTTCTATCCTCAATTCCTGGAGAGAGGTGGAAGGAATGGATACAAAACCAAGAATATCAGCTGCAAAAAGGACAATTTTCACCTGTCTCCTCCTGGTTTCTGGACCTGTTATCTCTAAAATCGCAATCACATGTTCGTACAGTTGATCCATTGTTAAATCAAATACTGAGGTCGAGAGGGGGCACAGTGTCTTGTTCCCTGGCTAATGTTATAGGTTCTGAAAGGCGTGACCATATTCAGAGTCTGGAGGAGGATCCCATATAATTGGCCAAGATGAAAGACTTCATTTGGGGGACTGAAGTCTTTCCATCTACCGTTTTTGCTAAGAATTCCCCAACACTGTCAAATGCCTTTACTGCATTAAGAGGGAAGGAAGACCAGGGTTCTTGTGGTTGATGCCTTGTCGACTACAGTGAGGGCCAACCTGATGTGTCCGGTGACTAGTGTGTTTGTCGCTAATGAAAACCGAATGATAGTGAGATACTAAACTGGGCCAAACCCCCTTCAGCCTGGTGGTCAGGATCATAGTGAAAATCTGCATGTCCCTATTAAGAAAGGCTGTCAAACAACAGGACCTACCAGTCTGTTCCCGGTTTAGCAAAAACACGTAAGAGATTACATCAATGTCATTACCTCCCGGGAATGATGAAGAGTTGCAGATCGTAGTCAGATAGGGAAAATAATTACTGAGAACGTCTTATTAAAAAATAGAGAACCCATCAGGACCTATTGTTAGGAAACATTTAAATGTCTTGTACCACCTCTTCTACTGTTATTAATTGTACCAACTCATCTCGTAATGCTGTCTATCTTGGGAAAGCAGACTCTTGCCAGGTACATATCCTGCAACTGCACACAATACTGTTCTCTCATATAGAGGGCTATATAGTAATGTGAAAAAGTCTATAGAATATCTGCATCAGTTGTAAGGAGTTGACCCTCCTAGTCAGCCACTGGGTGTATATAATTCAATTTCCTCTGCATTTGTATTTTATGGGGGTAACAACCCTGTTCACTTGGGCCCTTTCTTATAATAGAATCTCTTTGTTTCTAAATGGTTGTCTGCCCGCATCTTTTGTCAATTATACCTCTAGTTCCACCCATGATCCAACACAAGGCTCTTTGTGTTTTACTACTGCCTTTGTTTTTGAACTAGTTCCAATGTGGCAATTTTCACTTCAAGCTTTAATCTGCAGGTCCAGACCATCCATAGGAATGTTGTGGTATACTTAAAGAGTTGGCCCCTGGAACATACATTCTTAAGGAAAGTGCAAGATGTATTGGTGAGCTTACATTTCTCAGTGAGCCACCCCAGCATAAGTGAAACAGAACTCGAACAACACTCAGCCCCATTCCAACTGGAACACCACTTTCTGAAACCTCAGAGCATTTATATATATATATATATATATATATATATATATATATATATATATATATATATATATATATATAATTACCTACTGGCGGTCGCCAGTAGGTAGTTATAGTTAGGATTTTTTTCAATGCAAAATCTCAACATTCTATTGGGAATAGCTTTGGCGCCAGTTGAGGAATCTGCCTGAAAATTTCCTCAAATTTGCCTCGCGGCGCTCCGGTCCTTCCCTGAAAGTTTGGGGGGGATTCGTCAAGCGGGGGCCGAGATAAAAGGGGGGTCCCAAAATATGTTTTCCCTATGTTAATTTCCATAGGGCGGTCGACCTCACTTTTAGCCCGAACGGCTGAATGGATTTTGGATTTCCACCAAACTTAGCAAAATTGTAGGGACTGGTAGCCCGGTGTGCCTTTGCTATGTTTCAAGATATATGCTCCAGTGGATTTTACGAAAATTAACTTTGAAAAAATATATATTGGGCTAGATTGGGCTATATAGATTTTAGAGCCCAAATGTAGCCCCATGTAGCCCAAAGATGGCCACCAGAGACAAAAAAAACAAATGTAGCCCAATGACAGAATGTCCCAGAGTGTTCTAAAGAACAACTAGAGCGCTAACAGTCTTACTTATGACAAAAGTATGGCACACCTGAAGTCATCTTGATTGGAATAAAGTGGTAACACTTAATACGTTTAATTTGAAAAGGAACAAAATGAGGGGTTTCATTTTGCCATTATATATATATATATATATATATATATATATATATATATATATATATATATATATATATATATATATATATATTCACTGAAAAAACCATAGGTTTCACACCAGTTATAGTTAGGGATTAGCATTTAAAAAACCTATTAAATTCACTGAAAAAACCATAGGTTTCACACCAGTTATAGTTAGGTGGAAATTTTACTCGCATAAAACCATTGAAATTCCCACGTTATAGTTAGTTGGACTCACTATAACTTGCGCGTGCAATGCACTGCTGATGACATCACATATTACATCACTCATGACATGGTCAGTTCATCGCTCGAGTCGTCATCAACGGCCCCGATGGCCTCTGCGTCGTCTCCTACCTCGACGACGTCTTCTTCATGGACGTAGTCTTCATAGTCGTCCATACCGAAGGTAGAATCTTGCTCCGACTCTGGGTCGGACTGCTGGTCAGGAACCTCTTCATCGACGCCTTCATCGTCATCGGCTTCGAATATGTTCTCTGGGTCAGGCGTCGCTTTTTGCGCCGACTGTCGCGCGTCGAACTCTAAGCGTCTTCTTCGATCGGAACTTCGAACAGGCCATACAGCTGGCCTCGTCGTGGTACGGTGACAAACATTTATTGCACACTGGGTGCACATCAATGTGATGGTACTTAGAGTTGCAGACGGAGCATCTCTTGAACGGGCTCCGTTCCATCGTCGTCGAAGTTGGGGCCTGGTGTCGGGAAGGCAAACGGCCTTTGACGTCCTGTTCGAGGAACTGGATGAAGTATAGGCACCGAACGAGACAATACCGACGCCCGAAGGCCTTTTGGCCTTGCAAAGAGTTTTATGTTGATTCCGAACTTGTTCCAGGGGAGGAGCCACCTATCTCGTGATACTTCGAAGACTCTTTCAGGGCAACAATGTGCAATCATCCGGACCCAACACTAGGCGGCAATCTATGCACAGATATGAATTCAGCAGCCCACATGCCTCGAATATATATATATATATATATATATATATATATATATATATATATATATATATATATATATATATATATACACACACACACACACAAATATGCATATCATCTCATACCTCTTACTATTCAGATCTCCCAAACAAGCCTTTCTAAACCCTTACCTCTGACTCTTATCCCTCCACCTCCATTTTACTCATCACAAACCCCCTCCTACTGCTATGAACTAAAAACAAAAAAATAAAAATATTTTAGACACTGCCCTCTTTTATCGCTCGTCTATTCCTTTTCAATCCAAAAAACAGAACATGTCCACCAATCAAATTAATGTCATATTTCTCTCTACTAACACCCCTCAAACTCCCCTTTACTCGCCCCAAATCCCCTCCAACAGCTATAAACTCAACAAAAAAATAAATTCTAGAGCCTTCCCTCTTCCTTCTCAATCCAAATAACTGACCAACATATCCACCACTCAAATTACTTTCATATTTCACTATACTATTTTTATTTATTTGCAAAGTTTTATATAGCGCTGGCTAGACCCGGAGGTATCAGAGCGCTTTACATGAGGATCAGCGAGTTAAAGGATACATAGTTATATCAGTTGAATCAGCGAGTTACAGTTTACATGGCTTCATCATAGTTCCATCGAAGTGGGAGGGAAAGAGACACAAACAGGGAGCCAAGTCAGATGACCGGCTGGGTAGGTGACGGCCAAGGGGGCAGACTCCTCTATAGCTGCATAGGACAACTCCACTGGGCATCGGCCAAGATTGCGCCGTCTCCACAGAGGGTATAAACAATTTTGGTGTCCTCCCAGGGGGCGTTGTCATAGATTCCATCCAGGGAGCTTCCGGCCAGAGCTACTCACCAGTAGGCCATCATGGATTCATCTAGCAATAGGATAGGCGAGCCGGGCTGGTATCCATTCACATGTGGTTCAGCTGCAATGCATAGAATGCCATTTATACTGCAGTGACAAACAATGGAATCTCCTACATTCCCAACTAATCCTTTATTGGTTCAGGAGTAGCGTGTCACACGCCGAAAAAGCGTTTCAACACTCATCAGGGGTAGAAAGCGCTATATAAATGCAAACCTTCATCCCTCTTCTATCCCTCCACTATCCCTCTCAATCCAAATAACTAACATATCCAGATTCAAAATACTTTTATATTTCACTATACTAAGTGCTAATCGCCGAAAAAGCATTTAAACACCTCATCAGGGGTAGCTTACGCTATACAAATGCAAACCTTGTTCTCTCTTCTATCCCTCCACTATCCCTCTCAATCCAAATAACCAGATTCAAAATACTTTCATATTTCACTATACTAATTCACCATTAATCCTTTATGGTTTCCGGAGTAGCATGTTACTCCCCGAAAAAGCTATTGACGCCTCGCCAAAGGTAGTAAGCGCTATATAAATGCAATTACAATACAATACATACACACACACATCTATGCACATACACACACACATGCACATATGTAGGAAGCTGGCTCAGTATATACTATACCAAAATGAGGTATAGTGTTCACAGAGTCCAGTGGAACCCCAAAGGTAGGCAGAGTTAAAAGTAGATAGTACCTTACTCTTTATTTGTGGTAGTGAGGGCGAGTAGTAAGGCTTTATCAGAGGGTAGTGTTAAGCATTTGTTGTACATACTCAGACAAGAAATGTCACACGCAAAGAATGAACTCAGACCATTTTGTTTGTATAATAAATATTTTTTATTTTATTTCTAGAACCAAGCCAAGCCTGGTGCAGGTAAGTGAAATAATACTTTGCAAAATCTTATGCAGTGATTACAGTTGGATGCAGGTTCAAATGCAGTTGGTTGAATTACAGTTAAGTCAACAGTTCGAAATTACTTTTTAGTTACTTTACAGATTACTGTGCACGTTACTTATTGGATTACTTTTTAAGTTAATTTTGCTAATTAGTGTGATATGCCAAGATATCACACTGAAATATTTCCTAGACAAAACTAAGTAATTTAGTTTTACACATATGCAGTTTTTCAATGTTTCCTACAAGCCAACTCCACACTTTTTTCAAGGAAAAGCAGTCAATGCAATCCCATGGGAGGAAAAGAAGTTAACGGTTTGCAGGTAAGTTCTTGTTTGTGGGAGTTTGTATTCTAGGGTTTAGAACCATGGTTCCCCCAGGGTTAAGGATGCACTCTCTGGCCGCACTCAGCAGCACTAGGGCGGCTGGGTGCAGAGTGCGGAGTCCCAATGTTATCCAATGGGGGATAGGGGGCCTCCAGTTGGTGGCTGCTCACGTGGCTCAGGGCAAAGAGGGATCCAAGTAAGCACTCAAAGTGCACCCTCACATGATGAAGCATGACACCTAGCTTGCTGGGTGTGTGAGAGCCCTAGTTCCGAAAGGAGGACCCACCCCTCTTTCACTGACCCCCTGTAACACATTGTCAGACAGCACCTGTCATGGCAGTAGAATGGTGACCACTATCTCACCTAGGAACTTTGTACCGTTCCTTGTTTAAATGCATCTAGGGCATGTACATTGGACCTTTTAAAAGTCCACAAACTATTTCCTCTCCTTGTTAATAAACTTTGTTGAAGGCAGTCGGTCCTCCCAGGGGATCTGGGGGTCACTGGCTGCAGGACAAGGCGACTTTTGGCGCAGAATCTCTGGATACTGCTGGGGCCAAGTCAGTTCTTCTCAGCAGTCTACTATGCTGTGCTTCTTCTTTAGTCCTTCTTCTGCGTAGGTTGCGGGAATCTGTCTTCTATGTTCAGGGCTGCCACCTAAGGAAAATGCTACTTACCCAGTATGCATCTGTTCTTGGCATGTAGAGCTGTAGATTTGCATGCTTTGCATAAGTCTAGTTTTGGGTCCGGATGTTTGCACTTTGTTTTTCTTCAAAGAAATCTCTTCCAGTCACGAGGTAGGTGACTCCTCCTTTGGGTGATAGTGCGCATGGGGATCAACTCCACTGTTAAGATTGTTTTTCTTCAGAGGGTGAGAATGGAGTTAGTATGAGTAGAATAGAGATGTCCATGTGTATGTATCTAAGTAAGATATTATTGCAACAGGGATAGGTACCCGGGGGGGGGGGCAGGCGCATGTAAATCTATAGCTCTTCATTCCAAAAACAGATGCATTCTGGGTAAGTAGCATTTTCTGTTAGAGGCATGTGAGCTATAGATCACATGCTTTGCATAGTCTATACAGCAGTAATCTCCCAAAGCTGGGGCTAACCTACCTGTTGCAGTGATTTGAAAGTGTGTACGAAGAACTGCCTGGCCTACATTAGCTTGTTGCCTTGCTAACACATCTACACAATAGTGTTTTGTTAATTTGTGAGGTGTAAATCATGTTGCAGCTTTACAGATTTCAGCTATGGGAATGTTTCCTAAGAAAGCCATAGATGCCCCCAGTTTGCGAGTGAAATGCACCCTGGGGGAATTGTTAAAGTCTTTTTTGCTTTTATATAGCATGTTTAAATACATTTGAATTTTTACCGTGCAATACCGGATTTAGAAATGGGATTGCCTTTGTGACAAAAAGATATTTAGTTTCATGAATAGGCTTTGTCCTTCCTAAATAACAGAGTAATGCCCTTTTAACATCGAAGGTGTGTATAGCACGTTCTGCCACAGAATCTGGTTGAGGAAAGATCACAGGCAACTCAACCAATTGGTTGATGTGGCAGGCAGAAATTAGTTTGGGTATACATTTAGGGTTAGTAGGAAGAACCACTTTGTTTTGGTGTATTTGTAAAAATGGCTCTTCTGTGGTTAGTGCCTGAAGCTCACCCACTCTCCTAAGTGATGTGATAGCAATGAGGAAAGAAACTTTCCAAGTGAGAAATTGCAGTTCACATTTATGCAATGGCCCAAAGGGTGGACTCATTAGTCTGGTAAAACCAATATTACGATTTCAGACTGGGTCAGGTGGAAGTCTTTTGAGTCCTTCCATAAAGGCCTTAATAACAGGCACTCTGAAAGAGACAGACGGTGTCTATTCTGAAGGTATGCGGCTATTGCAGCGAGATGTAAGCGTATAGATGTGTACGCTAAATTTGACCGTTGTAAATGCAGCAAATAGCAAATTATATTTTGAACTGAAGCATCAAGCAGGTTGGTATGGTTGTTAGTGCAATAAATAACAAACCACTTCAATTTTGCTGCATAGCAAGCTTGTGTAGTAGGTCGTCTAGCTTCTTTAATAATGTTCATACAGTCTGGCGGAAGATTGAGGTAGCCAAACTATGACTTGAGGTGCCAGATGGCTAGGTTGAGATGTGTGGGATCTGGATGTCTTATGTCTCCACAGCTCTGCGTGAGGAGATTGGATTTGAGATGTAGTTTCTGATGAGGGACTACTGAGAGCTCCAACAGGGTGGTGAACCAAGGTTGATGGGCCCATGTGGGAGATACTAGGATTAGTGTGAGGGACGTTTTCCTGAGCTTCCGAACCGCTAGAGGAATGAGTGGGAGAGGCGGAAAAGCGTAGGCAACATTTTCCTGACCAGTTCATCCATAGTGCTTTGCCTTTGGACAATAGGTGTGGATATCTGGAGGCAAAACTTGGGTATTTTGCGTTTTGGTGTGTGGCGAACAGATCTGAAAGAATGGGAAGAGAACTTGAGGGTGGACTCCCACTTGTGATTCTGTTGTCTCTGCCTCCTGAGCACATCTACGAGTGGATTGTCTACTCCTGGAAGGTGTTCTGCTAGGACATAGATTAGATTGTGTGATGTAGGGCCCACCTCCAAATGGCTTGCGCAAGGTGTGATAGTTGGAGAGTGTGTGTCCGTCCCCGTTTCTGTATAGAACACATGGCTGTCGTTGTCTGTGCGTATGCGGACAGCTTTGCCTACAAGGAGAGTTTGAAAGGCTTTGAGCGCTATAAATACTGCTAGGAGCTCTAGATGATTTATGGGAAGTTGCTTTTGCTGCTGACTCCAAATGCCCTGAATTGTGTGAGTTTGGAGATGTGCTCTCCAACCCGTGAGTGATGCATCAGCTCTTAGCACCGTCTATGGAACTGGGTAGATGAAGGGCCGCCCTTTAGAAAGGTTTTGTGGATTCCACCACTGCAGAGAGCGATAAGTGTGGGCCTCCACCAACAATAGATCTGATAATTGATCCCTAATGATTCCACTGACGTGCTAAGCATTCCTGAAGGGGGCACATTTGAAGTCTTGCATGAGGAACTATTAAGATGCAAGAAACCATCATTCCTAGCAACTGCATGAATACCTGTGCTGGTAAAGAGTGATGGGGCTGGAACTGGGTAATTTGAGCCTGATTGTTGCAGATTCTGGCTGGATTTGGGATAGGCTAAAGCTTTGTGTGTGTCGAGAGTGGCTTCCAAGTACGTTTGCATGTTGGAGATGGGACTTGGACAGATTTACTGTGAATCCGAGATCGTGGAGCAGATATACTGTTTTGTGGGTGTGTTGTAGACACTTTACCTGTGAACTGGCTTTGATGAGTCTATCGTCTTAAGTATGGGAAGACGTGAATATGTTGTCTTCACAGATGAGCTGCGACTACTGCCAGGCATTTAGTGAATACTCGGGGAGCAGTGGTGACTTTGAATGGAAGCACTTTAACTGGCAATGTTGCCCCAGTACAACAAACCTGAGATATTTGCGATGAGCGGGGTGTATTGAAACATGGAAGTACGCATCCTTTAAGTCTAAAGTAGACAGAAAGTCGCCTCGTTGAAGGAGTGGGAACACTTGTTGGAGTGTTACAATGTGAAGTGAAAATGTTCTGACTGGATATACAGATTCAGGTCTCTGAGGTCTAGTACAGACCTGAGAGAGCCGTCCTTGGGTATGAGAAAGTATAGTGAGTATACGCCGGTCCCTTGATACTTGATATTGTAATGAGACTTGCTCTATAGCTTCTTTTTGCAAGAGAGAGAAAACTTCTTGTTTGAGTAGGTTCAAGTGCTCTGGTGACATTGTGTGTGATTTTGGAGAAATGTTTGTGGTGGTCGGTAAGCTCCAGGCAATAACCAGATAGGATCATTTCTAGAACCCATCTGTCCGAGGTTATTGTATTCCAGACAGGTAGAAATTTAGAAAGACGTCCCCCTACAGTTTTGGAATACGTCACGGTTTGTTGTCTGCAGGGGAAGTACGTGTTGTGTTACTTTTACCTCTTTCCTTGCCATGATTGCCTTGGAATCCTCCTCTAAAGTAACCTCTGGAAGAGGGTGACGGATGTATGAGTTACTTACCTTCGGTAACGATTTATCTGGTAGAGACGTGGTCTAGCCGCAGATTCCTTAACTTAAAATATCCCCAGGCGTCAGACTGGATCCGGAAATTTTTTGCAGCAGCACCTCTGCGCGACTTGAGATGGCGCCACACGACACCGCACTGACGACGTCCACGTATGTGACGTCAGCAAGGTTATATAAGTCCCTCCCAGCGCGCGGACGTCAGTTTCCTTCTTTTCTGCGGTTCCTTTGGCCTGTTTTCAGGTCCCTTTTCAACGCTTTACGTCAAGAACAGTGTGCGATGCCTTCGGGCTTTAAAACTTGTACTTCCTGCTCACGGCAGATGTCCGCGATGGACCCGCATCTTATTTGTATGTGGTGTCTGGATGAGCACCACGACTCCACTGACTGCGACGCCTGCCAACGCTTCAAGTCGAAGTCCTGGCGGGAGCGCCGGATGAAGCTTCCTTCAGCACAGCTGACCTGGTCGGAGTTGTCTCGCCCCGGCCTCTTCATTGCCGGCAGGTCCCTCTATGGGGGGCCCGGGGCGGTCGTTCATCACTGGTCGGTAAGTCGAGGAGCATGTCGCCAAGGTCTTCGACCTCCCCTTCTTCTGTTGTAAGGGGCACTGGTTCTCGGAACATTCCAGATGTGCGCCCCCCTTCTATCCACCCTATCCGGGTGTGGGGGCGACTCAGGCCCAAATGGAGGCCTATGCCGCAGCTTTACAGGTCTCTTTTGGGTCCTCTCTCATTCCTGGGGCGTCTTCGGGGCCTCTGCTTCTTGCGGGATCCCAGACGGACTTGGAAGTGGGTTCGCCCCTGCCGCCGATTGAGCTTTTGCCCCCCGCAACGTTGGAGATGTGGTGTCATCAGGGCGCAGCGCTGATTGAGCCTTTGCCCCCCAGGGATGTTGGAGATGTGGTGTCAGGGCGCGGCCTGGTTGGGTCCCCCTCTAAGGCCATGTGGCGCCGTCCCCCGGCGCGCAGAGGTGCTGCTGCAAAACATTTCCGGATCCAGTCTGACGCCTGGGGATAGTCTAAGGTAAGGAACCTAAGGCTAGATGTCTCTATCAGATTGCTGCCTCTATAGTTGGCAGAGGTATTATCAGAGGATATGTTCTTTGAGCCCCCTCTGTAAAAGGAGCAGCGAAAGAAGCCCCGATTGAAAGGGGACTGCAAATCCCCCATGGATTTTGCAACCTCTGTGTCCTTCATTATTTCTAAAGAAATATATTCTACAGGTCCGTAGTGGTGTTCCTTATCGAAGGGTAGATTTAAAATGGAAGTTTGGACTTCGGGTTTAAACCCTGAAATGCTGATCTATGCGTGTCTTTTTAACAGAACTCTAATATTAATTGTACGGGCTGCAGTATCAGCTGCATCAAAGCACATCTAATGGATGTATTCGAAATAAGCTTTCCTTCCTGAATTAAATCATTAGCTTTATTTTTATGTTCGTCTGGCAAGAATTGGAGACATTTTTCCAGCTCGTTGTAATAAGCTCTGTCATAATGCGTTAAAATAGCCTGGGTGTTGGGTATACGCTTGTGATTGGCTGCCTGTGCAGCTACTCTTTCGCCAGAGGAATCTATAAGTTTAGATTCTTTATCAGGAGGGGCATCTCCTGTGGCTTGAGAATTTGCCCTTTTGCGAGCCTTAGAGACCACTTCGGAGTCTAAGGAAACTTGACCTTTGATATTAATTGGGTCTGTAGGTGCCATGCTTATATTTTTTGTCTACTCTAGGTGTGACAATCCCATGCACAGGGTCTTTAAAAATGTAATCTGCATTTTTTAGCAAACCTTTGAGCATGGGAAGTGTGTGTGTTACTCTTTGAGAGGAACTTAAGGTCTCGAAGAGAAAATCCTTTTTAAGGGGTTCTTTATGAAGTTGGACCCCATGAAATTCAGCCGCCCTATTAAGTAGCTTTATGTACCCTACATTGTCGTCTGGTGGAGTGGGTTTTGAAGGGTTTAGATCAGGATCATTGTCTGTATTAGGATCTGTATTGTAGTCAGTTCATGGATCAGGGCTAATGTCCCATGTACATCCCCATCTCCGTCATCTTGGTGGTTAGGTGACTGTGGTTGTGGTGAATTTGTAGGAGTAATTAACAAATTTGGGTCAAGTGGGGAAGGAGGTGTAAGAGGAGGAGGATTAGTACACCCCTTTTTTCTTTTTAAGTAGAATGTGGTAAGTTTCCTCCATCCCTGGCTTCCATGTAACTGGCAGTTTTACATGAATATGTCCAGTTTTTGGATTAATCACTAGTTGTTTCTGTTTCGGGTCCATGTTGGAAGGTGGAACGTCGAAAAGAGGCTCCTTGGATGAGCTGTCTGGTCTTTGGGCGCCAGACTTTTCATTGCTGAAGGTTTTGGCGCAGAGGCTTTCTGTTTGGAAGCTTTAGATTTCGGTGCCGAAGGGATGGGCACAATGACATGTTTGGATTTTGGTGCTGAAGTTTTCAGTTTGGTGCCCGAATAGGGCCGACTTGATCCCGAGCCAGAAGGCTTCAATCTGTGTTTCAGAGCAGAGCCAGAAGGCGGGGCGTTTGAAACCTGTTCATGGTCCCGACCTTGCCCCGAAGGCAGAATAAAGACCGGAGCCTTATTCTTTTGCATATTTTGGGGAAGGGAAGTATCGGTACTCAGGGTACGCTGACCCTGCGGCAAGTCGTCTTCCATGTCGTCTTTGGACACGGAAATGTGTTTCTCCTCTTCCTCGGCTCCTTGTGCATCAAAAACTTCTAGGTCGAAATCTTCTTCTTAGAGCTCTGGTGCAGAGCCGCTTTGTTGGTGCATTTCGTGATGTCGAGCCGGACTACAACGGAGCATCTTCGTGGATCGAAAAGATTGGCACGCGTCACAGTCCAGTTTGTTGTGTTTGGGGGATAGACACAAGTTGCACACTTCGTGCAAGTCGGTGCGCGGATACTTAGTGCGACACCCGAGGCAGAATTTGAATGGAGTCCGTTCCATCGACAGAGCTGACCCAACGCGGTTAGTGGGGGTGATTGACTAAAGTTTTAGAGCTCCGTCCATCATCTACTTGGGGTTGCTTTGCTCGCCCTAAGTTGGCAGGGTATGCCCAAACGTGGGTCCCTTGCTCACTTTGCCACTGGATTCAAGCTAGCCTGCTGATGAGGGGTTTTGCCCCAAAACCGGTCTCAGGATGCTTGCTTCCGGTTCAGGGAAGACCTGGCTTGGTAATTCGGGCCAGACTGTTCCCATGAGGAACAGGGTCAAGACTGATTTGCATATAGCTGGGTCTGAACTGAACTGGCGAAGTGAGCTAAAGAATGATGATGGATTAAACCCAGATCTCGGACTGGGGGTGAGTGACTGAAAAGGTTCAGCGCTCCTTTCATCATCTTGTGTTTGCTAGGCCCAACGGCCCTCCACAAATTTTTCGATCGAAGACTTTGAACCGATACGATACGTGGATAATGGGAAAAGTGATCGAGAAACAATACAGCTGAGGGTAGTGGATTGCACAACAAGGGGAACCTGAGAACGAATAGTTTCTTACCTGTTGGTGTAGTTTTGCAGCTTGAAGATCTTTCTGGATTCACTATGCTGTGCATTATTCCGCGGTCTAGTGGTTGGGTCCGGAATCGTAGTCTTTTCTTTGTTTTGTAGCCCAGGTGGGCGTCGACGTCCGACCTTTTGGTGTCCTTCCGGTGACGTCGGCATGCTTCCTGCGGAAGCTCCCACCCTTGGGCGCCATCTTCAGATTCTTTCTTCCGCCGTTGGGTCTGGATCGTTCCCGAGAGGGTTCCAGAGATTAGGAGAGAAGAGAAGCAAAACTTGAGATTTTTTGGAGAAAAACACTTGAGAAGACGAAGGAAGACTACACCATCGAAAGGACGCCGAAGAAAGAAAATGCTTCAACACAATTCGACGTCCAGAGGAGAATGCGCAACCAGGGGGCACCCTGAACGCAAGACATGGAAAACACACCATTCAAATTCTGCTGCAACTGCCACCATAAGTACGCGAAGAAGGACCAACACCCAGTCTGTAACCTCTGCCTGCCGACCACGAAAGCAAGGACTGCAACGCCTGCTGCGCATTCACGCCGAAGACCCTTCGAGTAACAATGGAGGGGATGAACAAGTTACTTAGCTTCGGTAACGATATATCTGTAACAAGCAGTAGTTAGTGTTAGATTCCTTACCGTAGAATATCCCCAGGCGTCAGACTGGATCCAGACACTTTTGCGTCACAATACCCCTGCGCGTCGGTAGGCGTCGTCCGCGGCTCCGCGTCAGTCGTCGGCATCGTTAACGCCGAAATGAAGTTGCCGGAGTACTTAGACGCCGACCTTGCGCGCTGACGTCAGTTCTTATACACAGCTTTTCCGCGCCAGATACGCAGAGCCATGATAGAACCAACACTGGTGCCATGAAACCAGGATCCTGAAAGGGGATGACCTTAACCCTAGATATCGGTTCGCAGAACGGGGAGGATGGGTGGGTCGGTAAGGAATATAATACTAACTTCTGTTTCTTACAGATATATCGTTACCGAAGGTAAGTAACTTGTTCATCTGAAAGAAACAGGTTAGTATTAGATTCCTTACCGTAGAATAGATACCCCCAGCAATACCAACCCCGGTGGTGGGTCTGCGAACCAATAATCACACCAGAAAGTCCTGGAGGACGGAACGGCCAAAGAAGCCATCCCTCCGGACTTGGCTGTCCAGGCAGTAGTGTCTTGCGAACGGGTGCAGCGAGGCCCACGTAGCTGCCTGACAGATGCCCTGCAAGGGGACTCCCGACCCAGGGCAGCAGTAGCCGCCGTCGCCCGAGTGGAATGGGCCCTCAGCCCAACAGGAGGTTCCTTTTTAGCCAAGGAGTAGCATGCCTTGATGCACAAAACGTCCCCACGAGAGATGCTCCATTTCTGCACCGCCCGTTCCTTCTTAGCTCCCATGTAACCAACAAAGAGTTGGTCATTTGGTCATCCTCCCGGAACTGGCATGTGCGATCCAGATACAAGGAAAGTGCATGTTTTGGGTCCAGACGGTGGAGCCGCTCTTCCTCTTTAGAGGGATGCGGAGGCGGAAAGAAAGTGGGCAAGGTGATGGACTGCCCAATATGGAAGGCTGTGACTACCTTGGGCAGGAAAGAGGGTCTTGTCCGCAACACAACCTTGTCCTGATGGACAGAGAGGAAAGGAGGTGTGGAAGAAAGAGCCTGGAGCTCACTCACTCTCCTGGCAGAGGTGATGGCAACCAGGAAAGCAGTCTTAAGGGTAAGAAGACAGATAGGACAGGTGTGAAGCGGCTCGAAGGTAGCGCACATCAGATGAGTTAGTACAAGGTTCAAGTCCCACTGAGGCATCACGAAAGGAACAGGGGGGGAACATATGAGTGATGCCCTTCAAGAACCTATTTACAATGGGGGACTTGAACAAAGATGGCTGATCAGGAAGCCTTAAGAAGGATGAAAGGGCAGAAAGGTAGCCCTTGATAGTGCCCAGGGCAGAGCCCTGCTGGGCAAGAGAAAGAAGGAAGAGGAGAACCTCAGAAAGAGGGGCATTGAGAGGATCCACAGCCTTTGCTGTGCACCATGTCACAAATCTGTTCCACCTGCAGGCGTATATCGACTTTGTTGAGGGACGCCTGGCTGCCAGAATCAAAGTACAGACTTAAGGAGGCAAGTCAAATGGCCTCAACTGTTGCCGCTCAATCTCCAAGCATGGAGGTGGAGACTGGACAGGTTCGGGTGGAGGACCGTACCCTGCTGCGACAGAAGGTCCTCCTGAAGAGGCAGACGAATCGGGGGATCGACTGACATACTGAGTAGCTCGGGATACCAGTACCTTCGCGCCCAGTCCGGAGCCACAAGGATGACTTGGGCCCAGACGCGCTTGATTTTCTTTAGCACTCTGGGCAGAAGTGGTATAGGTGGAAAGGCGTACAACAGACCGCAACTCCACTCGCGACGAAAAGCGTCCCCGAGCGAGTGCCGCCTTGGAAATTCCAACACGCAGAACTGCACGTTCTCTTCAAGTTCAAGTTCAGAGATTTGTATAGCGCACTACTCACCCAGAGGGTCTCAAGGCGCTTGGGGGAGGGGGGATATTTTACTTATCGCTTATCCAAGTTTTGAGTTGCTTTCTGAAGGAGATGTGGTTCTGTACAAGGCGAAGGTGGGTGGGGAGAGAATTCCAGGTCTTGGCCGCTAAGTGGGAGAAGGTTCTTCCTCCCATGGTGGATCTATGGATGTGGGGAATTGCGGCGAGGGCTTGGTTGGATGATCGAAGTAGACGGGTGGGGGTGTAGAAGGACAGTCGCGTGTTGAGGCATTCGGGTCCTAAGTTGTAGAGGGCCTTGTGTGCGTGGGTGAGGAGACGGAACGTAATTCTCTTGTTGACGGGAAGCCAGTGGAGGTCTTTCAGGTGACCGGAAATGTGAGCTTGGCGGGGGATGTCCAGTATGAGTCTAGCTGAGGCTTTTTGGATGCGTTGGAGTTTTTTCTGTAGTTTGGCTGTGGTTCCGGCGTAAAGGGTGTTTCCGTAATCCAGACGGCTTGTGACCAGTGCGTGGGTGACAGTCTTTCTTGTTTCGGTGGGGATCCATTGGAAGATATTTTTGAGCATGCGTAAGATGTTGAAGCATGAGAATGAGACGGCGTTGACTTGTCTGGTCATCGAGAGGGAGTAGTCCAGGATGAAGCCCAGGTTACGTGCGTGATCCGTCGGTATAGGTGCGGTTCCCAGGGCCGGAGGCCACCATGAGTCGTCCCAGGCGGAGGGGGATGAACCTAGGATGAGGACTTCCGTTTTGTCTGAGTTTAGTTTTAGACGGCTGTTCTTCATCCACTCGGCGACTTCTTTCATTCCTTCGTGTAAGTTGGTTTTGGCGGTGTTGGGGTCTTTGGTAAGGGAGAGGATCAGCTGGGTGTCTGCGTAGGAGATGATGTTGAGGTTGTGTTGGCGTGCGATGGGACTCATGTATATACGTTGAAGAGGGTGGGACTGAGTGATGATCCTTGTGGAACGCCGCAGATGACTTCGGTGGCCTCTGATTTGAAAGGGGGGAGGCGGACTCTCTGGGTTCTTCCGGCGAGGAACGAGATGATCCAGTCTAATGCTTTTCCTTGTATTCCGACGTTGCTGAGGCGTTGTATGAGGGTGCTATGACAGACTGTGTCGAAGGCTGCGGAGAGGTCAAGTAGGATGAGGGCAGCTGTTTCTTCGTTCTCCAGTAGCGTTCGGATGTCGTCTGTTGCTGCGATGAGGGCGGTTTCGGTGCTGTGTTTGGCTCGGAAGCCGGACTGTGAGGGGGTCGAGGGAATTGTTGGCTTCGAGGAAGGCGGCGAGCTGATTGTTGACGGCTTGCTCTATAACTTTGGCAGGGAATGGGAGTAGCGATATGGGGCGGTAGTTCTTAAGTTCAGTGGGGCTTCGGTGGCGAATAGATCTAACCAAGGCTCTCCCCACTGTAGAAAGAGGCCTTGCGCGACGTCAGAGTTCAGACGCCGTTCATGATCCATCATGCACCTTCGGCTAAACTCGTCCGCCCTGGCGTTCAGAGAACCTGCCAGGTGTTGAACCACCAGGGTCACCCCCCCTGATGTTCCAGCAACTGCCAGAGGCGCAGAGTCTCCTGGCAGAGGGTCCACTACCCCACCCTACCCTGTTTGTTGCAGTACCACATGTCGGTGGTGTTGTCCGTGAACACCTGCACTACACTCCCCCGGACAGAGGGGAGGAATGTGTTAGAAATGGGGTTACCAATTCTACAGAGGGTAGCATGGAGCAGAGCGGGCAGGCCAAACTTCAGAGGACATGTGTGAAGCATCCACGCAGTACCCACAGACGACACACCAGGCACACCACAAAAGAGCCACAACACTGCTTCTGGTTGGAAAAGAATACGTTTTGTACTGTCACCAACCTGCAAAGGTAAACACAGTATAATGAACAGTAGGGCGCAAACTGGCGCCAGATCAATGAATGCATGGGGGATTATTTACATGGGAAGAAGAATAAAAGGTAAGTAGTCCATTAGTGTCCAGCTGAAATAAAAAGAATGTCAGGAAATGCATAAAACATAGGATCAATATTGCAGGGCAAACTCAGACCTTAATCCTTGGCCTCACCTAGAAGTAAGCTGTAGGCGTAAAATAAATCATTAGGCGTGAAGACCCCTCATGTATGGCATCAGCATACAAGCAATCAATAGGCGAAAATATTAACCTCAGGGGTAATATCAGTCTGCATATAACAGGCCTCTGCATAAAGATAAACATTAGTCACAGAAGTCCCTTGTGGATAAACTCCTTAGGCCAGCAACACTGTGCAAATATGAATGGCATTAACAGCGTTAACAACAGGAGGTAAATCTGAAACCTGTCGGGCCTAAAGCACCTTTAACAAGGGACCTTAACATCAGCACCTGGGGCATATATCTCCCTATACCGTAGGGGTGTACTGAAGATGAACCTGGGGGCATACAACCACTAGGCTTAACTCAGGGCATAGGGCATCCTCCTCGATGCGGGTACACAATTTAATACATCAACCCTAGGCATCTGTTCCATTGATGCCCAGCTCAGGAGCCTCAGTTCCTTTCGGCCGCTTCAGTTTACCAGGGGCCAGCGGGGCCCAACTACAGTCTCCAGGGGACAAGACGGCCTGCGTGCCAGCCAAACACTAGCCCCGGGGGCAATGAGGGGGTAGGCTCCCTCCATGAACAACTCTGCATACAGGCGCAACAGCTCCTTGAGAGCACAATCCTCCCAACACAGCGCTCAGCAGGTACAGCACTTAGAGTACACAGCAGCGCTTTGGGGGCAGTCACAACAGCGCTGACCGCGTTCAGGCCAGCAGCAGGCAGTACAGTTCAGGCAGTTTAAGACCATACAGGGCTTCTGCAGCACAGCCCTTCCACGATTATAGCGCTTAGCAGGCACTCAGCAATTCAGTTATTTAACAGGCCAGCGCTTCCCAGATTATAGCGCTTGGCAGGCAATCAGCAGGGCAGTCTTGGTCACAGCGCTCTTGGGACACAAGCAGACTTCTGCAGGCCAGCACTTACAGGCACACAGCGCAAGGGGCGCGGACAGTCCCAGCAGCAAGCCCCGGGGTAACACTCCTCACCTCCTGGGGTTGGGGGGGGGGTCCAAGATGCTCCTTACCTTCTAGGCGCTTCTTTGCACAGCGCTTGCGTGCCGCAGGGTCCCGGCAGCTTCAGGGACCTAGGAGGGCCCTCCTTAAGGGGCCCGGGGGACAGAGCAGTAGGCACTACTGGCCCAGGTCATCAGGTAGTGGGAGCATCATCAAAACAGGGTGGTAGGCTTTCACCATCCCCACTGCAGCGTGGCCCTGCTCCTACACAGCAGCCTGAACTCCTGAAGTGGGGCTTCACAAGCCCTGGGGACAGTAGGGGGGTCCTAGATGGTTACAGGGCCCAGCACACAGGCCAAAGTGGTGGTATCCCCTGGCAGCAGGTCCCCTATAATTCCTGTCCCAGCTCTGTCTCTGCACATCACATCTCTACCACTCTCCCTATACCAGAAAGGCTGGAAGCTTCTAGAAGTTCCCTCCAAATGCTAGGATTGCTGGGTACCAGACAACTAGACCGCTAACCCACCTCAGACAGGTGAACTAGTTCTAACTGGCTCAGGGGGAGGAGTAGTGCACCCTGGGTGCCAGGCTTTCCCTCCAAATGCAGGGGTGGCTGGGTACCTAACAACTAGACTGCTAACCTCCTGCAGTCAGGAGGCACAACGCATAGCCTTGGCAGCCATTTTAAATGCAAAACACAAATGCAGCATGGGTACATGTTTACAATGGGGGAAAATAAATGTACACACCATTGCATTGCATTGAACATTAACATGGCGTCTCACACCACACATGGCCTATTCGGTAACCTTCACTATGGGGGAGACATCTCAAATTAGTGCGGCGAAAAGCGAAAAATTTGGGGGGAAAAGGGCCAAGTCTAACAGAATGGCTTCAGTGCTAGACGAATCGCCCGCAGCTCCAGAAGGCTGATATGAAGCCGGGACTCCGCCGGAGACCAGAGGCCTCTGATCTCCGCCTCTCCGATGTGGCCTCCCCAGCCCTGGAGGGACGCGTCTGTCACAACTACGTGCTCCCATTGGGG